>NC_006983.1:300000-384374 GCF_000165345.1 Cryptosporidium parvum Iowa II | reverse complement strand
AATGTCACTATTAGACTGGGGTCTTTAAAAGAGAGAAGAAGAGCAATAATAAATGTGGAATTGAAAAATAAAGAAAAAAGCAAATTTTTACAAAAAAAAGTTTTTAATCTTGACTTTTCTTTTTAAATTTTTAATTTTAAGTTATTTTTAATTTATTTTAATTCAAGAAACTTTTAAAGAAAAAAATATTAATATATACATATATATATATTTAAGTAATTTTAAAATTAAAGCAAAGTAAATATAAAATTTATTTCGAGTATTTTTGTAAAGCTTATAAGTATAATTGAAACTTTAATTAATCAAAATAAAAATGCCATCAGAAAAGAAAGGAATGTTATTTTGTTTGGGATGTATTTCTGTAATACCTGGTATAAAAAATCAATTAGTTAATAGTATGTCATTTCATCCACCAATTATTAAAGGTTATAAATATTCGAAATGTGGTAATTCTATTGTATTATTTGATTTTCATAGAAAAAGATATGTTACTTTAAATGAAATGAAAAAGAATCTAATTAATATTGATCCAGGAAGATGTCAAATTCAAGTAAAATTTTCTTCTATTAATTCTATTGATTTCTTTTATTATAAAAATCCTGCTGCAAAATTTACTATAATATATTCTCATTCAAATGCCACAGATATTGGTTATTTATTTGGTCATTTATTAGATTTTTCTCACAAAGCTTGTGTTAATATTATTAGTTATGAATACAATGGATATGGACAATCCAAGAAAAAAACTTCTGAAGAATCTTTATATGAAAATATTAAAACTATTGTTCATTATTCTATTAATCATTTAAAGTTACCTTCTTCTAGCTTAATTTTATATGGTCAATCAATTGGATCAGCACCAACTATACATTTTGCTTCAACTTATAATTCTATTAATATCGCAGGAATTATTATTCATTCTGGTATTAAAAGTGCAGTCTCTGTTATATGTAATAATACTAATAGTAAATCATTACCATGGTATGATGCATTTAAGAACTTAGAAAAAATACAAAAAGTTAAATGTCCAGTATTTGTTATTCATGGTACTGCTGATACTGTTATTCCATTTAACCATGGTGAAATGCTTTATAAGCTTTCTCCTAATAAATACACTCCATGGTATGTAAATGGTGCTAACCATTGTAATATTGAACTTAATTGGAGAGATGAACTTATTTCAAAAGTTAGACAATTTATTCTTTATTTATCTCCAAAGCCTAAAATTCAATCATCTAAATCTTCTTATATGACTCATGATCACACTTTATCAATATCTAGAATATCTACATTGTCTAGTCAAGGATTTGAAAACTTATATCATGAATTAGATGATGATGACGATAATGATGATGATGATGATAATATTTACGATAATTATCAAGAATATGAATCTACAAGTCATGAGTATAATACTAATAACAATAAAGATAGTTGTTATTATAGAGAAAAATCATATCCTATCCCAAAAAACCATACAAATAATCATTTAAATTATCACAATACAACAAAATCATCCAATAAGTACTTTAATAATCAATCTTCTAGAATGAAAATAGAAGAAAATAATATTATTTCTAATTCTTCAATTTCTTCCAAGTCAAAATTTACTCATTCGAATACATACCATCCAAATACTTCAAACAATTCTCATTCACATAATTACTATTCTAAAACACTAAATAGTGCTTATCAAACTCCTTCTTCTGGAAATAATTGTCAAATATCTGATCAAGTTGTCTATGGTGTATCTATATATGATGATAATATTAATTTACATGCAAATATGTATTCTGGTAATTGTCGAAAACCTAAAAATTTTACTCGTATTTTTGGTCTTTAATTTAACTTGTATATTAATATAATTTGTATATTTTGTCCATTATATTATAATATATACTTTCATTTCTCTTTCTTTTTAATATTCCAAATTCTATCTTTAATTACTTTAATATCTACTATTTATTACTACTATTTAAACTTACATAAAGGTAGAACAAGAGGGAGGAGAAAAAAAAAAAAGAAAATAGTAACATTGGGATATCAAAGTAAAATTACCAAGCAAATCAAGTGTAAGCCCCATTCTGTTGTATCCTACTTAAAAAGATACCAGTCGCTATTAACTTAACGATCACATTTTACACTCATTCAATAATAATGAGACTGCCAGTATCAATTATATAAGATTCCATAGTAAGAGAAATCTCTCACTATAATATCAGTATCACTATCTTTATCCATCCAATAAAGAGGATAGATAAGAAAGGTACCTCACATTAAAGAATCTAAATAAATAAAGATACTCCAAATTAATGATGATCCTCTAGATTAGTAAGTATATTCTTATATAACTAAAGCCATATAGAGAATTCTTACTCTCACATGGGGACTTTCCCTATAGTTTATATATTAGAATAAATATTCTAATAAACAACCAACTTAAAAAGTTAGTCGTGTATGTCTGCTACATTGCGACTCATTGATAGCCTGGATACGATTTTTCATTTCTTTCTGTTATTTTGTTTGATTTTCCTTTGTTTTGCTTTGTTATTTCCATGTTATATTCATATATTTATACCTATTAAATTTTTAAATTATTAATTTAATGTATTAAAGATTCTTTCGGTTAATACACATTTAATTCTTTATTTATTATAAAATTTGATAATAATTAGCAAAATAATGATAATAATAACAATCATTTTAATACAACTATTTTTCATAATTCCAATAATCTTCCATATTAGTTATTAATTATCTTTGATTATCAATGTAAATTAATAATAACAATAATAATATCTTCAGTATATTATACTGGTACTTGAGAGAAAAAAAAAAAGAAGAAAAATCATCCTCAAGTGATTTAAATACACTAAATATTAGTGATTATTCTTCCATTTCATACTCTATTTGATATATCTACTCTAATAGAAAATCATCAACATTGTCACTTCTTAATATTTGCATCTTCTTCTCAGGTACATTCATCAAACTTGAATCCAAATCATCCTTATAGTCTGATCTTTTCTGTTTACTTTGTACTCTTTGTAAATATGATGAAGAATATCCTTGTTTAATAATATTTCTAAGTAAAGTAGGTGATTTATAATCAGGATTTCTATATAAAACTTGACCAGAAAAAGTACCATCCAATATTAGTATTGGCTCCAATACAAACCTTGGACCAATTTCAATTAATACCTGCTTATCAACATTATTATGATCTCTTTCTGTTGTAGGAGCAATTTGATAATGTCTAAACCAAATCTTACCATCTAGAAAATTAAAACTAATAACATGATCATGGAATGGTTTACTTTTTGGATGATATCTTGGAGTACCAAACACCTGAATAAATAAATCTTTAATTAATTTTAATGGTAATTTCAAATGTTTTTGTTCTTGAGAAAAATTAATATTATGAACATAATTATCAGATTCAAATGCAGAATCAAAAGATAATAATGGTCTTGAACCTAAAAGTGAATTTCCTGCAAGTCTTAATTCACCTAAAGTATGTATATTTAATATTTGGAATTTTATACTAGGACCATTTGGACATTTTGCTACCCACATATATAACTCTTCATGTCTTCTTGCTTCTAATAATATAATATTATTACAAGAACGTAATTCACTCATTTCAGAGATTTCAGAAAATGGTTGTTTCTTTTCCCATTTTACCTCAGATTTATGATGTGGTAATAACTTTTTAATATCTTCCATTAAATGACGATGTCTAAAATTAATTCCTCTTGTTGATAATACTAATACTCTTTGTTTATTTTTCCATCTTGATTCTTTGTTGAGATATTCTGCACCCTTCATCATATATGGATCGGTATTAATATTATTATTATTATTATTAGAAGTTATATGACCTTCCTCAATATCCATTTTTATTTCATTATCTTCACTTGCATTAGCAATTCTGGATGATGAAGATGATGACATATTTGTATTATTGTCTTTAGATGGCATACCTTACTAATAAATTATTGTATTACTTTTTATTAAATTGTTAATATTTAATATTTGCAATATTAATTATCTTAAAGATTATTATTTGACCAAATTCACGTGAAAATATGATTATAGTTGCAATTATACGTACATATACATTTATATATGTAAGTATAACTTGTCTTTATTTACCTTGTATAAAATTTGAAATCTTATTTTTTCACCTTTAAATCTTTTTAACCTGTTGCATTCAAAAGTATATATCTACAGTATATTACTTACATAAAAACAAATACCTTCCTTAATCTCTTTAAAAGTAAAAAAAAAAAAAAAACCCTTGACCTTGAATACTGTTGTTTATTTCCTTTTTTTAAAAAAAAAGTCTAGTAAAATCTTAGATTAGTACATTAATATAATTCTTTTTTTTTTTTAACAAATATTCTTATAGTGTTTTGACATACACAGATAATAACTCGTCTGTCAAAGTTATTTAATATTAATTTTTTTTTAAATAAATATTAATAATAATATCTATATACGTATTTCCTACTATTATCAATATTTTTACTATATTAGTAAATATTTTTCAATTATCAATTTTTGGCAGTTATTGATGTTACTTATCATTATTTGTCTTTTAATAGTATAATATATTTATATATATATAATTATAAATATTCAAACTAAAGCGGGTTTTTTGGCGCCACTGCGTGGGGATAGTAATAAAATTGAATATATTAATTTTTAAATAAATTCTAGTGGAGGGAAAAATTACATGGGAATTAATTAAAAAAAAAAAAAATATATATATATATATAAATATATATATTATTGAGATTTATTTTAAATATTAATAAATTAAATAGGTAAGGGGTAAAATATAATTGTTTCTTCAATCATCATTTTATATAATTTAATTTTCTTTATTTTTTGTATTATTAATAATACTCAAACAGATTCTTAGAATTTCATTCAAAAAGTGATTTAAAGTTGATAATATTAAAAAAAAAAAAAAAGAATCTAACTAAAACAAATAAATAATGGGTTAGTTCAATATATTACAATTATTTGGTATTAATCTAACTGATTTTTAAATTACGAATAAACTTTACTGAAATTAATAAATTAATATATTTATATTTTCTATAAAATATTACTTTTGAAAAATAAAACTTTATAATAATAAAAAGACGCTCAAGATAATCAATTCTTTAGAAGTAAACCAAGTACAAGAATCCACCATCCACCTGGTGGCTCATCTTCCCTTGGACTTGGATTCAGTAAGTTTTAAACAAATTATTTTATTTCAACATTATTTAAATAATCACAAATTTAGGCGCCTTTTCAGATACATGCAATTCCTCTAATACTAATAACAATGAAACAAATACTAATAAACAACAAATAACAAATTTACATGCAACAAATAATAATCTTAATATTGAAAATGATAGTTTTAATGTAAATCAAAATAACTCTGAAACCAGTGAAGTAAAAAATGTTGATAATAATTCTTTAGGTAAAACTTCTACTGGTAATTCTTTTAAAACAAATGTTAAAGTACATAATCCTCCAGGTGGAAAATCAACATTTTCTTTATATTAAATACATGCGCTGTGCCGCGCGCGGGCATCTGACTTTATCAGATTATTTATGTCAATAATGCAATAGTTTATTATATTTGAGATAGTAGATGGTATTAATTTAAAAAAAAAAAATTGTATATATATATATATATATATATATTTTTTTTAACAAGTCGAGGATTTGAGGGGGAGGTAAAACAAATAATATAAATGTTTATTTATTCTTTTTCCTTTCTTTTATTATCTTTTTATAGTAAAGTAATATTATGTAATAGTGAAGTGAATTAAACATCTTAATAAATTATCAAGAAATTAATTAAAATGATATCATTAATAAAAAGAGTATTAGAAATAGTGTTAACTCGTTTTTTAAGCATATTTAAGATCAATCATGTAGCAATAATATTAGATGGAAATAGGAGATATGCAAAAGCAATGGGAATATCACAGTTAGAAGGACATAAACAAGGTGCACTTTTAATAAAGAAAATATTACCACTATTTATAAAGCTAAAAGTAAAATATATTTCAATGTTTGTTTTTTCAATGGAGAATTTTTCTAGAAATCAAGAAAATGTAGATGATACATTTAATGTAATTAAGGATTATATTTTAAAAGAAGGAAATTGGTTAAATGAAAAGAATTCTAAAGTTGTTATTTCTGGGAAAATTGAAATGCTTCCAAAAGAATTATTAGATACTTTAAAAGATTTAGAACTTAAAACAAAAGAAAATAATGGAATTGTTCTTAATATTTGTTGTGCTTATTCATGGACAGCAGAATTAGAAATGGCATCAAAAAAGTATCTTGAAAATTATAAAAATGTTAATTCTAATAATATTAACCAAATTCAAGATATTACTCTTTCTGATGAAAAATTTAAATCTTTTATATATAATCCTGAAATACCATTTCCTAATATATTGATAAGAACTTCAGGGGAAACACGTCTTTCTGATTTTTTAATTTATCAAGTTTGTCACAATACAAGAATTTATTTTGTTAAAACTCTTTGGCCTCAAATAAATCCATTAAATATTCTTATAGTTATTCTACATTATGTTATATTTTACCTATAGATTAATACTTTTTTAAGAAAATTAGTTATCATTGGAAATATCCTAAATTTTGTTTAAAAATTAGTACGATAACTTCTTCATTATTTTTTTTTCTTTAAGAAAAAATAAATATATCAATATGTTATAAAACTTAAGATAAATATATGAGAATATTCATTCTTCTTACAAATATTCTTCCATATTATTATCTTCATTATTTTTGCAATCTTTACCATCTATTTCAAGTTTTGATTCGTTTATTAAATCTTCCCTATTCAATTGCTTAAATCTACTCTCAATTAATTCAATTATCTCCTTTTTTCTCTTAATTATTCCCTCATTCTCATCAATTGCATCCACAATATCCTCATCATCTTTATAATCCTCCATTATTCTATTCGATTCTGCAAGCTTATTTGCAAAATCAATTATCTCACTATATATCTCCTTCAATACCGTAACATCTAATTCGTTTATATTTGAAAGACTATCCTTATTAATATAATTCCAATTCACTTGCTTACCAACTTCCGAGCTTTCAGATGCATATATTTCTACCATTTATTCAAACTAATCAAAAATCTCTACACACACCACTCTTATATTATTTAGTTATACTATAATAAACCAAAAATGATCTCTTTTTTTTTATCCTATCTACTTGCTCACCTAACTTGGAAATTTAACCTGCAAATAATAACCAATATAAAAATTTCAAAATAATTTTCGGTACCCGTTTTGGCGCCAAACCCATTTTTTGTTTAAATAAATGTTAATTAAGATCTCACAAATTTGTGAGGTAAAAAAAAAAAAAAAGGAAGGAAATAAAAAATACGATAATAAATATTTAATCTATTTATCTCCCTTCCCTTTTCTACAGATCTTTATTTCTCTCTCTCTTTCTTTCTCATTATCTCTCTTTTTCAAATAATATACAAAAAGGTGAATATTTTTGAGAAAGTGATACTTGTACGCCTAATTCAATTATTATTATTTTATATCAAAGACAATAACAAAATTATTAAAAAATAAATTAATAATTTATTCATTAAAATGGTACTTGAAGATAACTTTGAAAAAGATGAAACTTTAATATTTGCTGATGACAGCTTTATTGACAAAGCTGATCTGAAGTTCTTTTATAGTAAGTTTAAATTATATAATTAACAGCCTTAAAATATAAATTAGAAATTGAGAAATAAGGCTGTATAATCATTTGAATATTCATAATTCATTTTGTTTAGATAAAATTTATCCATTCAATATATTGGGAAAATGGCTTTCATATAATGTAGGAACTATAGGAGGTAAGCTAAGTAAAATTTCTAGGAACAATGCATTCATAAATTAATGATTTAATTCATTACTATGAATCATCCTAACTCAATTATATTGAATAAAACATAACTTAACTTTATTTCTTATATTATTATCCAATTAGATAATTCAAGACAAAACAACTTAATTCAAAACAGAGAATTCTCTATGACTATTAAATCTGAAATTGATCAGGATGAAATATATCTCAGATGGCAACATTTCAAAACAATTGATCAACTAAAACAAGAAATTGTTGCAAGAACTCCACATAAATTTGATATTGGAGCAATCTACAATATCCCCATTTCTGAAAAAGAAATCTCCCCTCTTGGATTTAAGCCTGTACAAAGAGAATTAGTCTTTGATATTGATATGAATGATTATGATGATATTCGAACATGTTGTCAAGAGAAAACTATTTGTGAAAAATGTTGGCTTTATGTAACTGTAGCAATTCGTCTTATAGATACTTCTTTAAGACAAGATTTTGGCTTTAAACATATACTTTGGCTTTATTCTGGAAGAAGAGGAGTACATTGTTGGGTTTGTGATACTAAAGCCAGACTTCTACCTTCTGAAGCAAGAACTGCTATTATTGATTATTTAACATTAGTTACTGGTAATGAAAATAGAAAAAAGAAAGTTAATTTAAAGACTTCAAATAATCAAAATGGGATTAAATCTCATCCATTTATAGATAGATGTTTTAATATATGCATGCAATATTTTGATCAAATACTAGAAAACCAACAAATTTTTGATCACAATTCTATTCATATTGAAAAAGTATTAAATCATCTTTCTGAAGATACTAAAGTATATCAAACTGTTCAAAATTGGATTCAAAAAACATCTGATTTTACATGTCTTGAATTCTGGGATTTTCTTTCTAATACTTTACAAAAATCATCCGATAAATCCCATCTTACTCTTCTTAAAGAAATTGTATTTGCTTATAGTTATCCAAGATTAGATATTAATGTCAGTAAAGATCTTGGACATCTTTTAAAAGCTCCTTTTTGTATTCATCATTCTACTGGTAGACTTTGTATTCCTATTGATACAAGTCAAAATTTTAATTTTAATCCAAAAACTGTTCCTACACTTACTAGTATTAGAAATGATTATGACAATAATGTTTGTCAAAAAGATATTAAATCAAATACAACAACTTATACAATACCTTCAAGTATAAGTAAATATATTCAATTTATGGATAATTTTGTTGATAATTTAATTCAAGATACTAAGAAAGAACAAGAAGAATACAATATTATGTTACAACTAATTCATTAATAAATAATTAAAGATTACTAAATAGATTAAATTGATCTCATTTATATTCTTATTAATCCTTCATCATCAATTTTCTTCTCTGTTTATCTATCTTTATACCTTGTAATGCATATCTTCTCTTCTTCCTCTCCTCATTCTTGGCTTCTCTTATTCTTTCTAATGGTTGTCTTCTCTTAATATTAATTTCTCTCTTAATTCTCTTCTTCTCAATACGTTTAGCAGTCTTTTCTTTTTGAATAGTTGATAGTCTTTGGAATAAATTAGCTACTCTTTTTTCAAATGTACTCTTTATTACAGCTACCTGATTCTTATCTTTTATCTTCTTAGAATCATTCTTTGTTTTTGAAGCATATGGTAATTCTTTTTCTAATTTACTTGGTACTGGTACACTATTAAATCTCTTCTTTTCAGGTCTATCTTGTTTAGTTACATACTCAGAATCTGCTTTAATTGCTAAAGGAATATTTAATTCTCTTCTTAATTCAGCTTGAGTTCTCATTCTTCTCCATGTTGGTAAATCTATTACTGGATTATAGAATTCTCTTGGAGTCATAGAAACCCATGTTTTACAAAATACAATATCTGATAAAAGTATTTTATCTTCAAAAGTTGCTCTAAAAAGTCCATGAGTACTAATAGCTTTTTTAACTTGTCCTCTAATTCCACTAACCGTTTGAATTTTAGCTCCAATAAACTTTGAAACTTCTAAATCGCTATTAAACATTTTGTGAATAAATGCTGTATTCTTATGTATCTTCTTAGGTTCACCAACAAGCTTCAATTTCTTAACAATATTACTTTTTGCTTGCATTTCCACTGATACTCCTGTTGCAGCAATTCTAAAATTACTTGTTCTTTCTGAACTTCTAATAGCCAATATACCAAAGTTACATGGTATGATAGGACCATAAGTTGTACAGTAACAATGCATGTGTTCAGGAGTATACTTAAGCATTCTATATCTTGTTTCGTTTCTATCCTCAATTGAATATAGTGGTATAGACTGGAATCTTCTCCAACCAATACTAAATGTTAATACATCATCAGATTTTAGTATTTTTGGATACCAACGATGTTTTTTTATTCGAATATTAATATTACCAAAAACTGATTCTCCTGGTAATAAAGTTCCTAGAATAGTAATCCCTTGACGATTTCGGATCCACTCTTTGTCAATATTATCAATTCTTATACGAACATACCTTCCTATTTTAAAAATTTTACTTTCAAGATCCATCATTGAATTATCTTGATTAGAATATGAATCGTTATTCTGATCATTGATAGAATCATTAATATCTTCAGTATTCCCAGAAGCTTCATTTTCTTTGTTTGTTAATCCTCCATCAATATGATGATCTTCTTCATCATCACTATTATCTATTCCACCCGTGATGAATTTTTCTTGTTTCAAAGTATAGTACTTTTCTTCAGTCCAGTAACTTACTAATTCTCGAATAGATTTAGGTTTTGTAGGATATATATAAACATCATTTATTCTGAAAGTATCAAGAATTTCACCGATATCATCTGTATCAGAACTTAACTCGTCTTGGCTATCTTCAAGATCATCATCGAAAAGTGCTTTTTTAGAGTTAATACTTTTATCATTATTTTGAGAAACCATCTTTTTAAATACTTGTCTAGCCTTAGCATTTCGTCCGTATACCAAGTCCTTTAATGAATAATTAACATTTTTACTGAATAGGAAGTTATCACTATTTTTACTTTTAATTTCAGAGTAATAACTTTGGTTATTAGTTTCTTTATACTCTGTTTCCATAAGATCATCATCATTACTAAAGCCTTTATTTTTACCAGCTTCAGAACTTTCTTCATAAAGTATAGAGTTCTCTAGGCTAACTTCTGAAGATGGAAGTAGTTTCAGTGATAGATTATTAACCCTTTTGTTTAAAACAGATTGAGACTTTTGTAGTTTTCTAACATATTTTACAGCTTCTGGGAGATATTCTTCATCCTCAGAGTTAGATTCTGAGCTTGAATGTGAAGAATTACTCTTTGGATTAATGTCGTTGTGATAATAGTTATCATCATCTTCTTCTTCTTCTTCAAAGGACTCATCAATATCTTGAATATCATCATCTAGATTCTCTTCTCCCTCACTATGAGAATTGTTTTCTACATCTGAATCTGAATCTGAGTTATCATCGTTAAAAAGAACCTTTCTTCTGGTAAAATTAACAGTATTGTCTGGAATATGAATATACATAGAGTTAGAATCAATCTGAACGTTTCCCACATCACAATATGGAGCATAAATATTTCTTTCTTTAGTCTTTAATACTCTTAATCCTGCATTAGTTCCATTCTTTTTTATACTAGTTTCTGGTAAAGGACATGGATCATTAAACTCATCAATATCATTAATCAAATAATCTCCAAGACCTGGAATATGAACACTTTGGTTTTTTCTCATTATTCCACCCTTAACAAATCCATAAAAGTAGACACTTGTTTCAGGATTTTTAGATTCAGAAGATTGCTTATTGTTTTGATGATAATCATCATCATTAATTTCTTCAATTCTTAAAGAAACTATATATGGATGTGAACTTCTCCATGATAGATTTTCAAACTTTTGAACTGCAATAAATCTGGATAAATTACGTATTTCAGTTTTATTATAGAAACCATTATGAATTCCGCTTAGATAGAATAATTTAGCTCCATTATAGATTTCAGTCCAAAATCTATTTTTAAGCTTCTTTTTTGTCTTCCTTACAGTCTTATTATCTTCAATTTTATCCAAATGGGTTAAAACACCAAGAACTCTTGGAAAGCCATGTACTTGTAATATATTTAAGAATTCAAAAGTTTCCATTTCAAATGAAAAGCTTGCATCTATTAATAGTAATACGAGGTCTGCAACTTTTGCAACATCTATCATACCATGCATATCATTTGGGCATTCAATAAATGTTAAACGACGATTTTTCGATGATACAAGTGTAACAGTTCCATCAATTACATTCAAATTATATTTTGTATAATTTTTCACCAAAGAACGTATTAAAGTTGTTTTTCCTACTCCAGGAGGACCTTGAACTGCAACAATATATGGAGGTGTAGACTCATCTTCTACATTACTTTTATCAATTCCTGGTGCTTTTTCTCTTTTTGATGTTATATCAAGGGTTCTTTGTACCCTTCTTTGTACACTTTTAACTCCTCCAGAAAATGTGAAAGCCTAGAGTGTAATTGAGATAAAGCTCAGAGTTAAATTCTATCTTAAAAAGTATAAATATGATTAAACTTACCTTTGGATTATGTCTCTCTTTCTTATCCGCTCCTTCCTTTTTTAATTTCTTCTTTAATACCTTTCTTTTAGATAGGTGAGTTTTGTGAGACTTTTTCCTATCTATTTCCTCCATTTTGATGAGAAATTGAAGCTTGACCTATTTTTTCATTTAAAGGTTACTTCTTATTTTTTTTCCTTGTTCTTTCTTTTTCTTTTTTAATCTTTTTTCTCAATGTCAAAATAAAACTGCAAACCTTGCTTGGCGCTCGCCACGTCATTTTATTATTTATTTGGCGCCTTTGTTATATTTTTTCCTAAAAAAATACTTGCATTTATTGAAGTTGATACCGGCAATGCTTGCAGTTGACATTTTATTTCAATGTGGACAAGCGCATGCAAATTAAATATAAAAACAAATTAGAGAAGATTATCAAAATTGAAAAAAAAAGAAAAAAGATTACACACTAGTTTGGTTATATACTAAATATTATTAATGTATGTTCTTCTTCATATATCTTTATTATTAAAAAATATGTAAATTCAAAAGAATTCAATTGTATAAAATTTCAGTAATTTAATAATAATTTGGAACTCTTTTTTTTCCTCGAATTAAAAAAAAAGAGATTTAAGTTATTATTAAGATGAGTTTAATAACTCTTCAGTTTCTAAGATAATTCTCATATGGTTAAGAGGGGCAAAAAGAATACCATCTCCCTTATAAAACTTGTTTTGGAATTCTACCCATTGTAGACGAAGGCCATGTAAGAAGCATTCCAATGAGTCCATGAGAATCATGATAAATGAAGTGAATGCAAAGAACATGAAGAATAAATTAAATAGTTGAACAACTTTAACAATAAGGAGTTTTGAGTTTAAGGCCTTCATAATAGTAAACTGGAGAGCTACCAATGCAAGCATATTGTGTGCAAGAGAAAGTGCCCAAAGACGGAGGTATGATGCAGTATTGGAAATTGAACCAATAAGGAATTCAACAGTTTCAATAAGTTGATGAATAAAAATCTCAGTTGGATCAGAGTGACCAGATGATTCTTCTACTTCATGACCAATGAGATTATGATCATCCTCAGAAAGAAGATTACTCTTGGATCTGCTTATCTTCTTAGAGCTATTAGTGAAAGATGTGAATCTACTTGAGACAGATGAGTATGATGAGAGATGTTGTTGTCTGATCCTAGATTCTTCCTCACTAGCTTTCTTTTGTTTTCTGCTCTTGTAAATAAGATAAAGTGGTTTAGGGAAGAACATCCAAGGTACAGAAATTAATAAGGCCAATGTAATATATTTCTGTACGACAGGTTGAGATAGATAAAATCTATCACTAAGTGGAATATCAGCTCCAAATAAAGAACTTTGTAATCCAATTAATGCATTCAAAATAGAAGGCTTATTATATCCTTCAATTGGAGTTAACCATTTAAAGAAGATTAAAAAGTTAAGATATCCAATAAATCCGACCATAAAAATAAATTGAGGAATGAACTCCATAAAGAAATCAACATAATTTTTAAAGTACAAGTTATTAAAACCTTTAAGTATTACACCAAGAGTCATCTGGAAGAAGGCAATAATAACTGAGAATTTCATCTTGAAACTATTCAAAAATGACATTTCATTAACAGCTCCTTTCCAAACTGGATCAAATCCAAATGGATATGGAAAAGAAGCTGAAGTGGAATTGTTATTTGGTAAAAATACGTGACTTCCATCCGGTAATTTATCATGAGATAGGGTGTATCTGGATCCAAATATATCCAAACCAGCAGCGAAGAAATCATTGTAAATTAATCCACAATAAGTCGCAAAGAAACCCATCATTGTAATCATATATCTACCAGAAACTAAAATCTTCATATTTTCATCGTTAATCTTTTTAAGTTTTCCATAATTCAAAACTAAAACCAAACCAATCAAGAAAACTATGAAACCATGACCTACATCACCATACATAATACCAAAAAGGAATGGGAATGAAACTAAAGTGAATAAAGCTGGATTCACTTCTTGGTATCTTGGAATACCATAAGAATTTACAAAGTCCTGGAATGCAACAGTAAAATCGTTAGTCTTAATATATGTTGGAGGTGTGTTGGATATATTTGCCTCATCATCATGTGAGCCACCTTCTGAAATATGGATTCCAGCTACTCCATGACCTCCACTTGATGTATTAGTCAGTAAAAATGCTCCAACATGCTGAGTGCTACTTTCAGCTATCAAAATCTTTCTAATCTTTTCCTCCTCTTCTGTTGGATACCAACAATCAGCTCTTAGTGTTATATCTGACCCTTCAAATAAGTTCAATGTTGCATAAATGGATTTCTCCTTAATGCAAAATAATCTCCATTCCTCTATTAATGAGTTTCCATTATTTGAGTTAACTGGTTGAAGTAAAGTCTCAATCTCAAGAGTGATATATTGTTCATAAGCTTGAAGTGCTTTTTCCTTATCTTGGATTAAAGTATTAAGTTCACTAATTCTTTGAATTGCATGTTCATAGCTTGATGGCCAAGGATAAATCGATACATTGAATGCATCACAAATTCTACTAATCTTATCATAAACTGCTGAAGTTGTTGCACCTTGGAAGTAAATTACAAAAACTACCTTCTGAACATCTTTACTTGTTTTTGGATCCATAATATTCTCAGCTATTGATTGGAAATGGGTAAATGTGTTACCTCTTGTGGCTCTAAAAAGAGCTCTAGCAAATTTCTCTTGATCTTCATGTTTCACCACTCCAGCAATACTACTGAACATCATATCTCCAAATCCGGAAACATTATTAATTCCATCCATAATACCTGGATTCATTAAAGGAGATGATGGTGTGGGATTTCCTCCATGCATTCCACCCTCCCCTCTTTCCACTGCGTTTGTCATGTAAAAGTCACTATTTGATCTTTCATTGTTGTACATTGATATTGGAGCAAATGAAAGGCTTGCTGCTTTTGCTACAGCGCATTCCTCAATTGCAGAACTTTTTTGGTGGATTAAATCTGCATTATTATCTCTAAAACTGATAAATTGGCCATATAAACTTTGAAGAGATTCTTCTACTTTATCTAATTGATAAACATGATCATGATCCAAAAAATTCTCATAATTCCCTTTTAATACTTTCACATCTGGGAGTTTCTCAATCTCAGAAAATAGTACACGAAGTATACGTTCCATTTCATCGATTCTTTGAATATACTTTTTATATTGTCGATTCATTGTAATTGAATTCATATCTACAAATTGCAAATTTACTTCTCTTCCGAGTATATCAATATATTCTCTTGCTCGGTCATTTGGAAGGACCAGAGTCCCATGGGACATAGATTCCGACCTTAATATACCCATTTTAATGAGGTTAATATTTTTTTCTTCTTTCGTCTAAAAATAAAAGTGTTTTCTTTTATACTCCAATTCTTTATTGAATTTCTATATAAATTTATTTCCACTCTTCTCCTAATTCGCTTTTATTCTTTTTCTCCTTTCAAAAATTATTACAAATCTATTTAGCGAAAAGAATAAATATATATTATTGATATATTTTCTTCTCACTCTTAATCACATTACATTCAAGGAAAAAACTTTTTATATTATTACTAATATAAAACAATATTTAAATAATTTTCCCCCTGAACCTTCCTCTTCCTTGCTTTTATTACCTTAGTAATAATTATGTTGATTTTTTTTTTCTTCCTTTATTGGGGAATTTTTTAAAATAAACCTCCAAATATATATTTACCAGATAATTATTATTTCAATTATTTATTGTTTGTTTCCATCCAATAACTATTTAAAAAAAAAGAAAAAAAAATTCACTTTTAAACATTTATATTATTTTTTATTTAATTAATAGCTGGCCTTATTTTTTTTTTATTATTTGGCCTCAATTATGTTATTAATATTTGCTTACATGTTCCCGCTTTAATTCAGGCGGGCACTATCCATAAGGGTATTGGCGCAGTCTCATATTTGGCGCCGGCGATTGATCATGAAAATAATATTTAATGGAAATAATTACTAGAATACAAGTAAAATGGATAAATGTTCTTTTTTTTTTAAGAATTTTGAATAAGAAATATGTATACGAAAGCTTAAATAATATGTAAATTATCAATAGATTAATATATAAACAGTGTGAATTCAAATAATTTTTGAATTCATAAATATATAGTGCGCAATTTGCATGTCAATTTTTTTTATTAGTTTTAGAAAAATTATTCATGGGGGGTGGGGGTGAAGAGGAGAATTAACTTATGAGCACACAGGTATCGAAAAATAGTAAAATGAGGAGGGGGGGAAGGAGAGGTTAAAAAATAGTTTAAAGGAAAATGAATTATGTTTTTATTCTTAATTATTTATTATTAGAAAAGACATTCATCTTATTTCCCTTGAAAGTCAAATAAATACTGAATTTTTAGATTTTTTGTAAATTATTATTTTTTTAAACTGAAAAAAAAAAATTATTCATGCAAAACAATTGCGCGGGCTCCATCATAATAATATAGGAATAAATTAAAATACAAACTTGAAGAAATGATCTAATAGAAATGAAGGAGAAAATAGAAACTTTACACACAGTAATTACAGAGAAATTAGGCTCTGAATTATTATCTAAAGCTTTATATATCTTATTTCTTTTGAAATTAGTAATGTTAATAGGTTTTGGAAGTTATTATTTCAATAAAAGAAAACAAGAAAAAGCTAAACAGTTGAATGATATGAGAATGAGAAAAATCAGAGAAAATCAAATAAAGGTTTGGGAGAAAGATATAAGTGAATATACTAGCGCTAATTCAAAAAACGAAAGTAGTTTAGAGGAGGATCAAAAAGAAGAGAATAAACAGAAAAAGAAGAGTAAATTAAGTTGGATGAGCGCTAATTCTAATAGCCATTTAAATCCACACTTTAGTCATTTATCAACTTACAAACCATCAGTATCTAAAAGATACCCATGTAAAAAATGTTGTGGATAATATATTTAGTCTAATCGTTATTATTGGTTAAATCTTTTACTTAATTATTATATTGCTTAAGTTGTATTATTAGAGTTTATATGATCTATATTAGATGATTGACTATTAACTTTAGTTAGATCAATAGGATAAAAACTGTTTAAATTTGTAGTTGAGAACAAAGAAGGATTAAATTGAGATAATAATCCACTTTGTGAGGGATAGAAGGATTGGAATGCATAGTTGTAATTTGGAATTATAAAGTAGGCTGGAGAAGCTTGGAAATTGAAAGCTGATTGAATATTAGGATTAAGTTGTTGAGAATAGATTAATGGGTTTCCGAACATTGAATTACAGTCTTTGATTGATCCAAAGCTATATGGATAGTTTGTTATTGGAGCTGGATGGTATCCTTGGGGCTTTAATATTACTGAATTTGTATTAAAGTTTGAGTTTGAACTTGGATTTGAGCTTGATTTTGAGATTGGATTCGAATTTGAATCCAAACTAGTCTCAGATCCCATTTTCATTTCCAAGCCCGAATCTGATCCAGATCCAGATCCGGATCCAGATCCTAAGCCAACTCCCATTCCCATTCCTATTCCCATCCCCATGCCTATTCCTAATCCTGGACCCACTCCTAGGCCTGGCCCCATTCCTATTCCTAGGCCTATCCCTGGGCCAATTCCTGCCCCTATTCCTGTTCCAATTCCTGCTCCTATTCCTGTTCCTATACCCAAACCTAGGCCAAACCCTGGATTTGTAGCGAGCCCAGAATCAGAAATAGAACTTGGAAAGTGATTATTTAGCATAGATCCACTCCCAATAGATCCACTGCTTAAAATATCAGACCTAGAGTAAGTTTTTGATACAGGAGAAGAACTTGAAATAGATGAATTTGAAAGAGAACTTGCACTAGAAGAAACGTTATTTGTATCAATCTGTATGTTTCTATAAACAATATTAGAAAGTGAGGAGTTGTTTTCTGCCAGTATATTAGAGTTTGAAGAGCTTTCCAGATTTTTTATATTCTCTCTTGTGAAAGCTGAACTTGACTGAGGATAAATTAGTGAAGCATAAATGGATGATTTATCTATTGGAGAGTTTATTTGAATTTGGCCCGGATAATATCCTATACCTGGAATTACATTTAATTCAGAAGATAAGGCTGGAGGTAAAACTAAAGAGGACGATGAGGAAGAGGATGAAGAAGATGATGACATTGTTGATGTAAGACTGGTAGAAATTGATTGAATTGATGGTATTGATGGTATTGAAACCATAGATGGAGAATTATTACTACTATTGGATATCCCTATATTATTAAGAGGAATATATTTCAAGTTCTCATCATTTTTATTGTTATTCTTCTTAAGAGGAGGATAAACTGTATTTTTTTCATTCTCAACATCACCATTTGATACCCTTTCTTGATCTAATTCTTTATCACTTCTTTCTGATGAGTGAATCATTCTTTTACCCTTTTGGATTTCATCCATCCTTTTCATAGATTTTACATTCTTTCCTATTTCATGATTATATTGAACATAATCTCTCACATATCTTTTATTTTCATTTTCCTTGTCTAATTCCTCCTTGTTATTGCATTCAAGTCCCAATTCAAATTCATTATCATTATCACTCTCGTACTTTAATTTTGATTTCAATCTTTCTTTTTGTACTTGTTTTTGTTTCAATCTTTGTTTAAGTCTTTGCTCCTGAATTTGATATGTATTCTGTTCATCAATTTCTTGTTCTAAATTTTGTTCTATATCATTCTCTAGATCTTCATATAATTCCAATTCTTTCTCAAGATCTTGAATATGATATTCTAGATCCTCCTCAATTTGAGAATCTTCATTTTCTTCTCTAATACTATTACTCCTACCTTCATACTCATCTTCAAGTTCATATTTAAAATCTAGAATATTTCTATGATTAAAAGAAGATCTATCATCATTTTTGTAAATCTTATGACTTTTACTTTTAAGTTTCTCAATTTGAGAAGAAAGTGATGATGATTTTCCATTATAGTTTTCAATATTACTTTTATTTGGAGATTCAATATATTCCATCTTTCTTTCATTTTCAAGCATAACTTTTTGCTCTTCTAAAGCTTTTTTAATCATATCATCCAATTCTGATTGCTTATAATCACAAGTTACTATTAAATTCGCAATAATCTCTCCATTCTTACTATTTGCATGAAGATCTCTAAAATATCTTCCCACAGAATCTCTAAAATGGCGAATTCTTGTATCTACAAAAGTTGTAACATGATCTCTATATAATAACCTTAACTTTGGTTGTCTTGGCCAAATCTTTTCAACCAAATACTCCCTAAGTCCATCCCTAGCTTCTTGATGTACATACCATGTATCATGTTTTAAAACTAGTAAAAATACTATTTTATTAACTAAAGAAGTTAATAAACTAGAAATCCTTTTTTTAAAAGATCTTTGTAATAGATCACCAGGAAAAATCGAATCTAAATCCATATTATCTGGGAAATATTTTCTAAATAATTCAATTTCATCTTTTTCTATCTTACTAATTGGTATAGTAACGATACTTTCCGAATCAAAAGTATCAATCCATCTTCTATGTTTTGGAACTGGTTCCGGTAAATATAACTTAAGTTCTCTTTGATATAAAGAACATTTAAATGTAAATAATTCAGTTGCTCTTCTCATTTTATATGATACAAATGCACATAATTCTTCTCTAGATCCAAATGCTGATCTAGGAGGTACCAATAAAGAATTTCCTGTCATTATTAGATTTTATCATTAAACATAGTATTATTTAATTCCTATAATTAAATTAATTTTAATTTGAATTATAATGATTATATTGTAATATTAATGTAATTTTTCCAATATTTCACTTTTATTTCATTAATAACTCTTTAAAAAAAAAAAGCCCTATTTTTAAAAATCTATGTTTTCAAATTGTTTAAAATATGCTTTAATCCAGTGTGTTATTCAAGAATAAAAACTTTAAAGTTTAAGTTATCAGTTAATTTACTATTATTATTAATATTAATTAATTATTATTAAATATTAAATACAAAATACTATTTCTCAACTTTTTTATTATTCCCCATCACTTATTTAACTCTTTTTCTTTCTAACTATATCGTTGCAAAGATCGAGATTACGATTTCATTTCATGTTGTTACGTATTGCCTTACGCTGCAACCACTATACATTGTCGAGCGATGACCGTGGAGACGAGACGGTGGCGACTGAGTATGAATTTTAGAGATAGGGTTATTGAAAGAGAAAAAAACTGGGAAGGGTAGAATATTGTTTCAGTGAGAAAAGAATGAGTAAGAAGAAAAATATAATTGAATTGAAATCATTAATTTGTGAGATTCTTTTTTTCTTTTGTTTTAAGATATTTATAATTTCTTTTGAATTAAAAAATAAAATGTTTAAATATCTGGCGCGTACCCCCCCACATTACCGGTATTGCAGTGATGCAGTGAAAAATAGTTTAGGCGCCAACGTGTGGAATGAATTAATAATGAATAATTTCAGTTTGGGTATTTAATACTTGGAAAAAAAAGAAAAATGGTAATAATAATAATAGTAAAATAGTTGTGTAGTGTTTTCTCATTTATCTATCTTTCAATAGTTTCCTGAAATAGTGTCTTGTTTGTAAACAAAGTAACAAGTACATTACAAGTTGTAATTCATTTATTATTGGTAAATGAATTGCTAGCAATCCTCATTTTATGTAAGCCATCTTTTTCAACTTCAGCAAGCAATAATTCAAAATCTTTCTGAGGAGCAAAATTGTCATAATCAACATTATAACAAGGAAGCTCATTATTTATAGATTCATCAGTTAGAGGATCACACATATGAATAGATTCTAATGGAGGCTTTAACCTGAAATCAATGTTTTCTCTCATTCTTAATTCATCAAGATATCGTAAAATTTTGAAGGCAGTTTCTGTATCAGTTTCTCCCAAATCTAAAACTCCTTTTTGTACATATGGTATCATTAATCTAGATAATTTTCTTACCCAATCATCTCTATCTAATTCTCCAAAATTTAAAATATTCATAAATTCTTGTTTACATGATTCACGAAGAGAATCACTAATATATAATATACTCATAATAATTCTCACTTTAATAGGAGTACTACAGTCTTGAAATCTTGGCACCATGTATTCAACCAAGTCTTTAGTAAGCATTGATGAAGCCTGACAACTACTCCAAGACAAGCTTAAAGCTTGCAAATATTTGATATATGGCTCATATCCATCCTCATCATCTTCAGTTTCATTATCATTATCATTTTCAGGTTCAGGTTCAGATTCATATCCCAATTCCAACGTATTATTGTTTTCATTTGTCAAATTAGACTTAGATTTTAATTCCGAATCTAAGACTAAGTTTACTTGAGAAATGGTAGGATTTAAACCTTCCTTGGAATTTAGAATAGTTTCAACTATAATACTTGATTTATTTTCTGATTCTTTTTCTTGAAATTCTTTTCCTTCAAAGCTATTTTCAATTTCTGAATAATCTCTTTTATTCATTATTCACTCTTAATATTAAACAATATATTCAAAGCCTCAAGTTAATCATTATCAATAAAAGTTGTGCATTAAGATAGTGTTTAACACACATAAAGACTTGAAAATTCTACACATTAACTGATGACACAAATATTTTGTACAAATAAAACTTATTTAGGTTTTGTTTATAATAAATAATAATAGAACGTTAATAATAATTAGTAATAATCATTAATATTAGTTTAAATGAATTTCCCGCCTAAACTATAAAAAAGAATTTGCTTAGCCACGATTTCTAATAGTATTTCCATGACCTTTTGGATTTAGATCTTTCCAGTCATCCCATGATCTGGCTTTAAGTTCATCTTCTTCTTCTTCTTTACTATATTCTTTATCATGTAAAATCTGATCCCTCTCTTCTTTATTCTTTCTAGCAATATTGGAAGATTTTTCTTGTTCCAAAGCTTCTTTAAGTTCCATATCAGCAGCTTCTGCTATAGAAATTGTAGGAAGAGTATGGCTTGGCCCAAACACTTTTGAATAGAAGTTTTCTCTATCATTTATTACAACTCCAGCTGTTCCATTATTAATATCTTTAAATGTAAATCCTGTATTGCTAGTATTTTCTTTGGATGTTAAATAGCGAATATTTGGTGCAATATGTTTTATATTTAATGGAGGACAATTTTTTTGTATCTTGTTATTTATATTATTAATGTTATTATCTCCATATCTTTTGTCTCCATTTTCAGAAGTCTTTGTAAATTCTTCTTTAATTGCATAATTTAATATATTAATTTCGTTGTTTATCATAGAAACTTGTTCAATAGATTCTAAAAAGAATAAGTTAATTGCTTTCAAAATCATATCTCTATTTTCACTTTCATCTGTTAAATTAAATCCAGATTTAAAAAATAACGATAATGAGGATTTTAATTCTTTAATTTTTTTAAATCTCATAATCTTTATTTGCCTGGTGTCTTTTATTATTTTTTTCTCACTTTCTTCAATAAATAAATTTTTAATTTGGGAATTGTCAACCAAATCCAAGGTATCTTTAAAAATTGTATTTCTAATTTCAAGGGTATTATTAAAAAATTGTAAATATAATTCCATTATTTCATTTAAATCATTTCTTCTTTCTACACGTTCTTTTGGTACATTATGATCTCTTACATACCTTGTTGTTTCTGCTTTTATATATGAATATAATAAATATTTTATGTCATTTGTATTCAAATCTTCAACTTCTTCATTCTTTGAAATTATATTGGAAAAATCTATTTCATTCCCAAAATCTAAAATTTCATCCCTCAATTTAATTATCTCATCCAAATCTGACTCTGAAAAATCGTCATAAATTTCTTTATAATATCTTTTCAATAAGTTTAAAAACTTCTCAGATATTTGATGGAAGTCCATTATATTAATTTCATTATATTTCTTCTTTTTTATTTTTTCAAAAATTTAATTTTGTGATCATAATTATTCGTTTTGGCGCCAAAAATGGTACCGAATTAATTAAATAATAAAATTATATTAATTAATAAAATTAAATAAAATGATTAAAGGTAATATATTATAAATAATTTTTTTCTAGTTAATAAAATTAACCTCGAAATAAAATAAAGAATTTTGAATAAATTTGTGAAAAGGATTAAATTTTAAATTCTTCTTAGCATATATATGTATATATATAATTTATATATATATACATATATATATATATATATGTATATACACAATATATTACATAAATAAATCTATAAATATGTAATATATATATTCATATGCATATATAAATATTGAATTTTATTGAGTTAAACAAGATTCAAATCTCAATCTTGAAAGTAGAAAATTATATTAACAAATGAACCAAAGTAAATATAATTTTAGAGTATATTTTTATCTCCAAGAATAATCTGTATAATGTTATTATTTCCGAGTATAATATATTATAAAGAATTGAATTAATCTTAAATTTGACTAATTTACAAACCTATTGTTAATTTAAAAGATTATTTATAAGGAAAAATAAAAAGAAAAAATGAGTGATATTGATAGTTCATCAGATAATGAAAAGATGAATGAAATAGTTTATTATAATGGAAATGATGAAGATATGTTTAGATATCTCGAATATTTTCAAAATAATTTTCCATTATGTCCAAAAGAAATTGATAATAATGAAGAAGTAAAAGAACACATTGAAAGTGACTATAATCATTTTATTAGCGTTGTCACGTCATTTTTAATGTATGAATGGGATTGTATTAAAGACTTAGCAAGAATAGAAAGGAATTTCTACAGCTTATCACGAGAAGATAGAGAATTATTAGGGATTTCAAATATTGAAGATGAAATTAATAAATTTAGAAATTGTATAAATGCAAATCAGAATTTTCTAAAATTAATGCTTTCTCCTGATCTTTATTATGATCAAATAGAATTAAATAATAATAATAATAATAATAATAATAATAATAATAATAATAGACTAAATGAAAATAAGAGCTTTAAAACCTCTGCCAATAAAAATATAAATCATATTCCTAATACAACTTTGAACAACTTATGCAAAGTTAAAGCAACTCTCAGACAGTTTGTAAGGGACTGGAGTGAGCATGGAAGGGAAGAAAGAGAGGAGTCATACGACCCAATGATACAAGCCTTAAAAGATTATCTTCCTATAAATACGAATTCATCATCATCAGAAAAAATAAAAGTTCTTATTCCAGGAGCAGGACTAGGAAGATTACTTTTTGAAGTTGCTAGACTTGGTTATTCTTGCCAAGGTAATGAAATCAGCTATGCAATGCTTTTAGGAAGTAATTTTGCTTTAAATTATATGTTCAAAGTTAACTCAATAGTAATTTACCCATACGTTCTTTCGCTTTCAAATAGGCCAAAGAAAGAAGATAATCTTCGGCCTATACATATTCCGGACATATGTGTGAATGAATATATAAAACAAGGACATGACCTAAGTATGTGTGCAGGGGATTTTGTTGAGATTTATTCTAAACAAGCTCAAGCTTGGGATGCTATTTTGACTTGTTTCTTTTTAGATACAGCCAAAAATATTATTACTTACATTCGAACCATTACCAATCTTTTACCCCCAAACGGTGTGTGGATTAATTTAGGACCGCTACTTTATCATTATTCTGGATTAAATAATGTTATTTCTATTGAACCTTCTTGGGAAGAGATTAAAAGAATAATTTCCAAATACTTCAAAATTGTCAAAGAAGAATGGAGAAACGCTACATATACTAGGAATAATAGTAGCATGTTCAAAATTGTTTATAAGTGCATTTTCTTTGTCGCGATTAGAAACAAAGTGGGATTGAGCAGCTAAATATTCCATTGATTTACTTTTTTTCTTTGACACGTATGGCGGCAAAACATGCATTTATTATGTTAATACCGGTATAGAAATTTAGAGAATTAGCAGAAAAAAGAAAGAAATAAGAAAAGTGGTCATAAATTTAGTCTAATAAAATAAATTATATTAATTCTACTTATGTTGAAGTGAATAATGTTGAGCTTATTGTTGTTTTTCTTGTTTCTGTTCTTGTTCTTTTTGATTCTCCATTTTTTTTAGTTCAGTTTCATCATCTGACCAGTTGTTGTCAGTTATGTCATCATCAGTTTCATGTTCATACTCATCAATTTCTGCATCATCAATAACATCAATACTCTCTTCATTTTCAAAATCTTTTGCAGCAAAACCTTCATCTAGTTCCAATTGTACATCTTCTTTTAACATTCTTTTTAAAGTTTCAGAATCTATTTGCGACTCATTTTCTCCATCTTCGCTCTCATCTTCAGCTTCATCATCACGATAATCGTCCTCTATTTGATCATATAAAGCTTCATCTTCATGATTAAACATTAATTCATCATTATCTTCTAAAGAATCATCTTGTGTAATCTGTTCTAAAGTAATAGTTTTATCATCTTGAAGCAACTCCATATATTCTTCTTCTCCAAAAGTTCCTTTTGTTAAGGTTTTTTCTTTATTTCCAATATTCACTTCATTTTGGTTAATTGATGATATATTTGGTAAATTCTCTTCTGTTAAAACTATCTTATCAAAAAAGTAATATTTAGATACACATCCAAAGATTACCGCAATTATAGATCCTAATAAAACATGCTTTAATATACCCGATTTAGTTGATTTTTCCTTCTTCACTTTTGTTAAGTCCTGAGATTCTTCTTTTGTACTATAATCTGATACCTTATTCATTGTTAAATAAAGAAAAAAGAATAATTAAAAAACAATGAAAATTCTATTACAGCAATTAATTAAATATATCCGATCCCTATCCTTCATTCAAAATTCCCGCCAATTCCCCACAGTTTTATGCATGTAAATTAAAAATTCACGAACAATTTTTAAATAGTGTTTATTACTAAATTTAAAAAAAGGAAAAAAAATCATCATTTAGTTTTGTCAAAACTAATATACACAAACTATTCAATTTCTACAAAATTTTTTTTTCATTCAATGATCAACATTCTTCTCTTTGTTAATTTTCTTTCTCATTTACTCTAACAAGAAATAATTTACGTGTAATTAGCGCCAAATAATTATATAAATATATTTCCTTTTATTGCTAAATGAAGTTTAATTTGTCGGCAGCGTAAACAATTGGATATTGAATAAGTAATCTAAGTATATATAACAATAAAATGATAAAAATCTATTAAAAAAAGTTAAAGTATATGGATAATCGTCCTGATATTTCATAAATCTTGACAATCTAAATATAAGAATGAACGTAAATTTAGTGAATTTATAATATTAGTAAGTAGTTCTTATTGAATAGTAATATTAAGGTTAAAATGATAATTAAATACAGCTCAATACAATATTCGTATGAAAATAAAGAAAGAAGTGTCATATTATAGTGAATTTTGAACTTTAAAAATTGTGATAAATATAATGTTATCATTTAATCATCATTTACAGAAAGCCCTCCAATATCATTGCTAGATACTGTAGCAGTGCTATTTGTGGAACATACTGTATGACACAATTCTGTTTCTCCATTATTCGAAAGACTTTTTGGTATCCATAATGATGATGAATTCATTGCCTCTCCTCTAATAAGACGTAAGTACGAATGATGAGTTTCTAAAATTACTGAATGAGCAAACTCTGCTGATTGAGGCTCTCCAAAATGTCCATACATATTAACCTTTGCAACATCTTTATTCTCAACTGCTTTATAAAGCCCAAACCATCTCCTAATTCTATCTATAGTACCAGGGAAATATTTCTCAACATCAGTAATATCATTTAGCTGTGATGCATGTGGGTCACAAACACGAATACATACAACTTTCCAATCCAATTCATCATCATCAATTAAAGCAAGGCAACCCAAAATTTTTACCTGTATAATTGTTCCACGTGGAAGAGGTCCAACTCCAATTTCAACAGCGTCCAGTGGATCGTTATCACCATGACTAAAATCAACATTCTCATCTCCCTTCTTATTTGGATCTTCCCATGTTTGTGGAAAAGCACCATAGTTCCAAGGAATTGGACCTGGATAGGTTCTAAGTCTTTCCAGCTTTCGATCCTGATATAATGGTGTATATTCCTCTTTTGTATTTATCTCAAATTTTTTATTTGTTAATTTTGGAATCTCAATTATCATATTATATAAAAGAGGTGTTTCTGAAAACCATAATGGTACATCATGCCATGGAGAAATCTTATAGCCATCTTCATTCTTATAAAATAATCTATATTCAATTGAATCTTTTGTTCCAACCTCTTCTCTTGTTACAAAAACTGTCCCAAGAGTACGAATTGTTGGTTTAGAATGACTTTCTTCTAATTCTTTAGATAAGGCTTTCCATGCTTCTTCTACATCTACTATTGCAGAAGCCTCAATTGGTGGAGCTAAAGAACTTTGAGTGCGTAATAAACTATATTCTGGATATTCCTCACTTGATGAAGATGCTTCATCATAAGTAATACTATTCACATCACTACTGAAGCTCAAGCTTTTTGTCCTATCCTCACATTCTCCATAAGTACTTTTTTCTATAATATCCTCTTTCGAGGCAAAACCCACTCTGTATTCAGTACTCATTCTTACTTGAAGATTTGTACTTTTCTTAAAAAATTTCAATTATATTTCTGATCTAGTACCTTGTAAAATACCAAATCGAATATAAAAAAAGGATTCAATTCAAGATTTTTATTCACAATTTAATCTTTTAATCAATCCTTTATTATTCCTAAACCTAGCCTTCTTTCTTAGCTTAGGGGGGGATTCAGAAAGATGATACAAACCAATTTAAAGGTCTAAACCAAAATTCTATTTTAATTTATTAATACTAATATTTTCTTGACTATTATTTTTTTTTCCTTTGCTTTCTCTCTAATTTGATTCGTTATCATTTAGTCTAATGTCAATATTAATAGTAATCCATTACCCGCTATTTACAAATTCACCCTCCAACTTTGAATTTATTTCCTTAAATGCTTTATTTTTCCCCCTCTTTTTTGATTATTCTAATTAATCATTTTAAATTAATATATATATATATATATAGATATATATTTCCAGTCTAAAATATTCAACTTTTTTAATTTCATTCACTACGTTTTGTTTAATAAATAAATCTGTTTTTGGCGCCAATACCCCCAACAGTTTTTTTTAATAATTTTTTTTTGCCTTGAAATACTCGTCTCTTATAATATTATTTGACTTGGCGGGAAATGGCGGGAATGCCGGTACTGCAATTTGAATTTAATGGACAATTAAGTTGTGGGGAAATAAATATTAAAAAAAATAAATAGTAATAGAAATAAAGGTAAAGCTACTTAATTGTCTAATTTATATAGATTAGGGTTAGTTTTAAATAAAAGATGGGGTTTTTAATTAATTAATTTTAATGTGGATTGTTATAAATTAGATTTAGCTTCTATTCTTTAGAATTTTCTTTCTCAAAAACTTGTTATCATTAAAACAAATCCTTTCCTTTAAAACGAAAAAAATTAGCTCTTTTTACATTTTTTAATTTCTTTGCTTTTTTTTGCAAAAATTACTCTTTGGAGAGGATAAAAAGGAACTTAAAAGATTAATATACGTATCTTTAAAATTGCACTCGTCGTATTTAAAGAGAATTTAAAGAAATTAATTAATTAAATTTATTTATATTATATTAGAGTCATCATTGCAATTAAGTACAAATACTATCAGTCTTATTACTTGTGTTATTGTTTGTAACAATTTAATATACGAGAACTGACAGACAATTACATTTTAATAATAATACTAATAATTACTACTATCAGAGTGAATTATGAACAAAAACTAGTTTGAAAAGGATCATATATATTAAATATATATATATATATATATCTATATATATATATATATATATAGATATAAATAGATATAGATATATATATAGATATATTGACTGTATCGGAATATGTACTAGAAATATAAAATAAACTCAAAGTAATAGAGCAAAGTTACAAAACTATTGAAATGTATACATTACTAGGAGATCCTTTTTTCTTTAGAATCAACAAACTTAATGTGAAGATATGGGAAAGTGCTGAGTTTGATGTAGAAAAGCTAAAGAATTATGTTGGAAAGCAATACAAAGTGGAGGTAGACTCGAAAAGGCTCGATGAAAAATACAAATCATGCTTTAAAAGAAATCAACATGGTATTATTACTAAAGATATTGAATATGTCCATAATGATAAACAGGTTAGGCCTGAATCTGAAATTTCAACTTGGAAAGTTGCTTGGATGATATTCTCTGCTTTCAAAAGCAGTTACACTATTTTATTTATTTTAAAAATTTCATTAATGCTTACAATGTTTTTTCTTGCTTACTCTTTGAAAAAGTTCAAAGAAAGTTTTGGAATTGGATCAGAATATGTAAAAGGAGTTAGTCTAATTATCAATCAGATTATTGAAATTCTGTTTAATATTTATGTTGATTACTATACAGAAACACTTCATATACGTGTTAGAGGAGCTCTTACTTTGTTTCTAATGAACTTGATGTTGAAGAATAAGAGGTTAAATAAGAAAAATTGCAAATCTTTATTTGACGATACCCAAGATTTCTCCAAGATTCAAAATATTGTATCAGTTGATGGAGAATTTGCTGAATATATTGTATCTTATGGAATGGAACTTATCACTTTCCCATTTAGTTTACTTTTCTTATTTGGAATATCAAATATGTTTGTTGATGCTAAATCTATTTATCTTTGTATTATAATACTTATAATTACTGGTTTAATAAGTATAATATCTCAATGGTTAAGTAGTAGCTATAAGAAATACTTTATGGAAGCTAGAGAAGAAAGAATATCATGTTTAACCAAGTCAATTTCACAGAATGATGACTTTATACTTACTCATATTAATGATACTCTTTTTATGAATTTGGTTAAGAAATATAGACTCAAAGAGATGAAATTCAATAAATATAGAAAATTATGGTTTTGTGTTGGAGAAATTGGATCTCATTGGATGGAAATTCTTTGTTTTATGGCAATTTCCTTCTATTGTTATTGTAATCAACATACAGGATCTGAGGTTCTGTCTATATTAACAAATTCTAGTTTCATTATACCAATTCTAGTGAAACCAATTTCTTTAATTGCTTACATGATCTACTATATCACTGAAGCAATAAATGCTGTAAATAGAATTAAAGATGTCCTTTCAGAATTTGATCCTCATTCTTGTATTAATGATATAGATTTCCATGATCTAGATGAAACTAATATGGATAATGTAGAACAAATTGAGATTCAGGACTTATGTTCTGGTGAAAATATAATATTAAATAAAGGATGTCTAAACATAGTTTTTGATTATGAAAGAGATAATCCAAATCAAAAAATCCCAAGTTTCTTTAAGGATATTGCAAGTACTTCAACAGGTCAAGATATATATAACTCAAGATTCCTGCTTAGATGTAAAATGAAAGATTCAGAGAACATTGTTTCTTTAAATAATAACAGAGAATTGGCCAAATTATCCTGTTATATTAGTAAGAAATCTTGGATTCTAGATAATTCTAAGCTTGAAGAAATGATTATCTGTGATCAACCTTTTGACTATCATTTATGGAATTTAGTTATCAATATTTGCCAGTTAGATACTGATATATTCAATAAAAGCATTAATTTGAATGATATTATTAATAGCAAGCAAATAAGTACCGGTCAAAGAATCAGAATATCCTTTGCTAGGTCTCTTTATTGTAAGCTAATTCAAAGTTCAGTGTATCGTATTGGGAGCTCTGAAAATACAAAAAGCTTGGATTATTCAACTTCATCATTAGTTTCAACTGGTCCTTTAGGAAGAAATTACAGTGTAATATATTTTATAGAGAATATTTTTGACTCATTGGATAGAGAGACAAGTTGTAGAATGATTTATTCACTTTTCAATAAAGATGACAAACTTTCAGGAATATTGAGTTCTAGTTTTGGAATAATCTCAATAAGTCCAGATTTACTTAACTTATTTTTTTTCACAGTTTATTTAAATTCTTGTAAAAGTTTGATATTTGAAGATAGATATAAGACAATATTAGAATATAACAAAACATGTACAATAAAAGTAACTGATATTAGTGAGGATTCTAAGATTATGAGTCAATACATTCTTGGGATAAAGGATTTAATTAGTGAAGATCCATGTGAAAATGAGGAACTTTTGAAGAGTATAATATACTTTATTAATAATAATAATATGAATGAGAATTTAATACCCGAGACAAATTCATCAATTAGCTTAAAAAAGGAGAACAGAAAGATGGGAATAAAGAGGGATTTAGATAGCTTAATATCAATAAGAAATAGTGGATTGATCTCAAATTCTTTAAACTATTATTTATTTCATACAAATGATAAAATAAGATATAAATTTGATACAAAAATGAATAAGACCTCAAGCATTAAGAGAAATAAGTCCTTAATCTTTGTTTATTTATTATTATCAACAGTTCCTTTGTTGTCATTTAAGATAATTGAGTACAAGATAATTAATAACTTGAAGAAAACTTCAAATATACTTAAGGACTTAGCTAAGTACATGCATTATTGCTCAATAATCTTATTAAACTTTGTGGTAACAATTTTTCTAGAGATCTATATTGGATTGAAATCTGCTAATTATATTCATAATACAATTTTATATGGGTACCTAACAAGTTATTCAATAATAAAGATAATTCCAGTATCCAGTATAATTAGTCATCTTTCAAATGACCAACTAGTAATTGACTATTGTATCACAAAAAGAATTGGACAAATTCTTCACCAAGTTAACAAAATTATCGCATTTATAATTATCTCATTTGTAATTAACTTTAAGGATCCAATGACTTGTATTCCAATTGGTTTTCTTTTCTTGTTATTTATATACTGGAACTACCTTTCATACTTTATAAACACTTGCAGAACTCTTAGACTACTTTTCCTGAATTCTCAAACAGCTATATCAGATATTGCACACTCTATTAACCTCGGAATTGACGATATTCATCAAAACCATTTATCCTCGTACATGATGCAAAGATGCAATAGAAGGGCGCTCGAAATGATGGCGCCACTTTATTGTCAAAATATGATGTTTGCATGGCTTAGATTAAGATTGGATTTTTTATTACCAGTAGTTTTAACATCAATAAATGTTTTGTTTCCAATATTGTTTCCAAACTCTAAAGGAAATGAGAAAACTATTCCACAAATAGTAATTTTTATTATTGGTGTAGGATTAACAATTCCGAAGATTACCTCCTCAACAGTGAAATATTGGGTAAAAATGGAGAATGAGCTATTAGCAGTAACAAGAATGAAGCTTCTCATAGAGGCTATACAAGATGACAGGTTTGGTGAAAATCTGAAGATTGATTATTCTAACTCAACAGAGAATTCTTCTTTATTAATGACATTGAACAATGTTGACTGCAAACACCTTAAACTAAGAAATGATCCATTTTCCTCAACAATTAATAACTATAACAACCTTATCCAGTACTCTTGTTTGAGGAAAGTAAATTTGAATATTAGAGTTGGCGATGTCATTGGTATTGTCGGAAGAACTGGTTCAGGGAAGACTTCTTTGTTAAAGGTGATAGGTGGGATTATGGAAGTTTATAAAGGCGCCAAAACTGTTCACAGGGGATTACTGACAATAGGAGATGAGAATGAGCAAATAGGAGTTGATGATAATGATGATGATAACGATGAGGCTGAGAATTTAGTCAAGGGTGGGTTACTAGGTTTGGAAGACGGATTACGAAAAGAAGTTCAAGAGAAAAGAAAGTATTTGTCTATTTTTAGAGGTGGGAGCATAAGTGGAAATAATTATAGAGGACGTTATAGCCAGTACCTATGTAATAATAAATCAACTGAAACCAAAAGCTATAATGAGAAAGAGGATGATTACTACAGGATGAAGGAATCGTCATTGGAAAGAATTAAAACCATAACGCAAGTATCAGAAATTGATCCAAACATTCTTTTGAATTCTGTTAGAATGCTCGAATTTTTGTCTGGTATAGCTTACGTTCCAATCAAAGTAGACTTTCCTGGGAACTTAAAACTAATAGAGGTTTTGGATTCGGAGAATATTCGTTCAAGCTTGGAAATTTTAGATTTATTGGATTTATTTGGACTTGTTGATAAAAAGAAGAATTTACTGTATGACCAATCAACTCAAGATAAGGAATTTTCACCTAAATCTTGTGAATCTTTTCCCTTAATTCTCTCCCCCTTGAATCTCAAAATACTTGATTTACCTATAAGTGACTTTAACTTTAACGGGAATCAAAAAAGAATGTTGCTTTTGCTTCGTCTTGCTTTAAATAGTCAAAAATACAGACTACTTCTTCTTGACGAGCTACCTAATTATAGGTTAACAACAGAGGATGGCGGTTACATTTCAGTTATTGACTTTATTTTAAAAAAATACTTTCCAAATTGCTCAGTGGTTATTGCCACACATCATTTTGAACAAATTTCAAGCATTAACCGTCTATTGATTATTAATAACAACTTTAGAGTATTTGAAGCTTAATAACTAGCTCTATTACATTTTCTATATGTATTTTTCTTTTCATACTAATTATAATTTATTACAGTTTGTATATTAACTATTAGCAGATAAAGTTACATTTAGTAACTCCCTTTTCACAAAAATAAAAAACCATGTAGTAAGAAAATTTCAAAAATATTTTTTTTTGTAAATATACCTTATTTTAATATTTATTTATTTATTATTAATCATGATTTCAACCAATTTTTTTTTTTAAATATTTGTCCACATGTCAATAAATGACGTGGCAACGGTATAAATTAAAAATATATAACCGGTATAGCCAGTGCCAATTTAAAAAAAATAATAATAATTGTAGCATGTTTTGTCTCTAAATTAAAAATAAATATTAATCAATTAAGAATAATTTAATGAATTTTCTGATTTAATATTTAGTATTTGATCTATAAGAATATTCATCTAAGTTCAATATTACTAGTTTAAATTTAATAAGACAAAAATTAAAGAAATAATATTAATTTTTTAGAAGAGTTACATATTTATGCACTTAAATCGAAGTAATTATTTGTTTTAATTTTATTAAAGGAAATAACATTCAAACTAGACCTGATTAATAAAGTCAGAAGTTCTTATCACACTTATTTTCTGATATTCAATCAATATTACTATAATTTTTTAAATCACATTGCATTTAATACACAAATAAAGTTTTCACCAAATTACTAAATACTAGATCAAATACAAACAAGTATGAATATTGAATATTTACCCAGACTTTTATACTAAATAAAATGTTCAAATCATTCTTTGATAATATCTTACTATTAAAAGCTGGAAAAACAGCTGAATTACTTTTAATTAAAGAACGTGAAAATAGGGAAAAACAAAGAGGAAATATTCGATCTTCTGAAATACCTGATGAATATAAAAACGAGGAGTCAATTAATGATATTAAAATATTAGAAAAAGCCTTCAGAGACTATGATAAGCTAAATTATAATGATAGAAAAGATATATGGACTTGGTTTTCAGTTTATTTAGTTATACTTAAAACATTTAGAAGATTTTATGGCATTTATTTTCTTCTCTTTTCAATTAATCTGGCCATTTCATACTTTGTAAAGTTTCAAGCAAAAGAATTCTTCAACTTTTTTGTATCAGAAACCTCATCAAAACTGAATTGGTTAAATATACTACCTGGATTATTTTTAATTATACTTCAATTATTTAGTATCATATTAACAACACATTGTGAGTATTACAATTCATGGATACACTTTAAAATACAATCAGCTATTTCTGGATCTTCACTTTTAAGGTTTCTTGAATGTAAAAAACTTAAAAATAAGCAAGGGCTTTGCATTCTAGATAATAATAGCTCAACAGAAATACTATCTTTATATCAAAACATTATCTTAGTAGATTCTGAGTTCACAGAATTTGCCGTCTCAAATTCCATCAACATTATACTTTATCCTATACATATATTAATTTCAGCTCTAGTGGCTCATTCAGTGTTCGGAGGCACTCCTCTTATTCTTTGTCTAATTGCATTATTTTCATGCTTTACAATTGCAGCAATCACTCAATATTTAAGTTCAATGTATAAAAAACCTTTTCTCAAAGCAAGAGAAGAAAGAGTAGAGGAAACTACTCGTATTCTCGAGCAGTCAAAATATTTATCAGTTACTCAACAACTGTTTCCCTCTATTCATAATTTAATTAAGAGAAAAAGAAACGTTGAATTACATTTCAACTCTCTTAGAAAATATGTTTGCATGGCCAGCGAAATATTTGATAACTGGATTACCTTATCCTGCACTCTTGTTATTGGATCTTACATTCTATACAACAAACTCCCTGTTGCCAAAGCTTCTCTAATGATTATTCAAAGTGTATGGCTAATTCCCACTTTCTACCATCCTCTTAATGATATTATCTTCTTCGTCTATTATATTATTGAAGGTAAAATCTCTATGGAAAGAATTGCACAGTTTCTTTTTTTAACTCAAAATGACCCAGACCAAAATATCAATTCTAACTTAAACACTGGTTCAAATTCTATTGTATCCAGTATTGTACTCAATAATATTACTTTCTCTCGTGGAAAAAATGTTTCTCCAAGTGTTATTAATCTCAACCTCACACTCTCTCCTGGGACACCTTGTTTTGTTCTTGGAAAAATTTTGAGTGGAAAATCCGCTCTTCTTGAAGGAATTGCTGGGTTTCTCTTCAATTCCACTGCATGCCAAAATGGCCAAATGAATGATGTTGGCGCCGGCGGGCTATTTTCGATTAAGTTAGAAAATGGTCAAGTTGAAAATGTTTGTGAAATCTCTTCAAAGATTTTAGTTGGATATGTTCCACAGTTGATATGGATTTTAAGTGGTCTTCCATTATCAGATCTGATTCTTTGTGGAGGTGAATATCAAGAGAAATTATGGCAACAAGTAATATATCAATGTGACCTAGAGTTGGACTTCTTAAATTGGGGTGTAAAATCTTTCGATGATGCAAAACGTCTCGTTGTTACGGATAAGCAATTTAGTGCAGGACAAAAGGTGAGGTTATCTATTGCAAGAGCGATTTATTCTTGCTTATCATCAAATGAAAAGAAGCCAAGAGTATTTTTAATTGATTGTGTGCTTAATTCCTTAGATCCATTTGTTTGTAAGATTGTAATTGAGAGACTTTTCTCTAAAAATGGTTTATTATCTGATTGTATATCAATAATAGTCATAGAACCTCCAATATTGGAATCTGTAAAACAAGCTTCGAGTAATAATGGTTTTTCTTATAAGGTAATTAATATGAATAACAAAGTGATTACAAGTACTGAGGAAGTAACTGTTAATTGTATTCAAAATTCATTTGAGGAATTGGTGTCTTTTGATTCAAGTATTAAGGAAAGATCTAACCAAGTTGAAGCTGATTCCCGAGAATATCTTCAAAAGTACAAAATTCCAAGTAACGAAAGAATGGAGACAACTAGTAGAATTGATATAAAAAAGAACAAATTCAGTTATTATTATCCTACTAATTACTTTTATATGTTTATTTCTGGATCTAAAAGATTCATTCAAGACATCTATTCTAATAAAAAAGATTTTTCAGGTTCTTCTATTGAATCCTACTTAATGATATTTTTATTGATCCTTCCACCAATTATGGTAAAGCTTGGAGAATCCTTACTTTTAATCATTCTCAGAGAAGAGAGTATTCAATTAAATTGGAATTCTGTTGTTTTCTTTAATTCAAGCACTTTAGGGAGATTTAAAGCAATCTTGTTTGGAATACCTTCATTCTTTGGGCATAATGTACTTTCTTTTTGGTTCTCCTTCTATAATACAGCTTTAATTATTTCAATGGTTTCTATTTGTTTTGCTCTTCTATTAGAAATCAGAATTGGTTTTAGAGCTGCAAGATATTTCCATAATTCATTATTACTTGGTTATTTGGGAGCAACTTCAAATTCTATTTTAAGATGGTTCCCTTTGAGCTTTATATTAAACAGACTCACTAATGACCAACTACATATTGACTATTGTATTACCAGAAGAATTCGATTTGTTATTATTATTTTAAATTCAGTCATCATTTCTGTAATTCCTTTGATTTTTGGATCTGCTAATTCATTACTTACCTTAATTATAATTGGCCTTATTGGGTCTTCAATATATTACTTCTTTATACGATACTTTATTAATGGGTGTAGAAGTTTAAGATCATGTTATATTTCTGAATATTCCCCTCTTGTTGATACAATTCAAACTATTGGTAAAGGAAAGAAATGTCTAACTTCTACCCAAGTCAAAGAATTCTTCTTTAAAATTAGTGTGGATAGAATTAACTCAGTATTGAAGCCTAGATTTGCTCAAATATGTTTGGATGCTTGGTTTAAGATGAGAATAAAGATTTTATTGACAATTCCTATTACACTCATTAACATTGTTTTACCTTATATTTCAAGTGGTCAAGAATCATCAACTAGATCTATTCTAGCATTAGCTATAGCTACAGCAACGGGATTAGCTCCTTTATTGTCTATTCTCGTTGGTTACTGGACAAAACTAGAAACAGAACTTGTCTCAGTAGAAAGATCTAGACTATATTTGGCTGCATCTAGAGAGGCTGGTACAGAATATTTAAAATGTGGAATAGGGGTACAACAGAATGTGAAAAGTAAAGGACAAGTTAAAATTGAACTTGAGAATATTAAAGCGCAACATTCTCGATTAGAATCTCAAGGAAACTCCAATTTTGATAATTCTTATTTAATAGGTACAAAAGTGACTCATGTTACAAGTATTTGTGGAGTTACAGCAAAGTTTAGTGCAGGAGAAATTGTTGGAATAGTAGGAAGAACAGGTTCTGGAAAAACAACCTTATTGGATGTGCTTTCAAATATATTGTTGTGTGCAAATGGAAGAATGACAGTTACAGGTTTGGAAAAAAATAATGAGAAAATATTAGACAAGTTAGAAAGAATTGGATTCCAATTTGAAGATTTTGATCAGGAAATCATTAAATCAGTAATTAAGTTCCAGGAAGATCTAAGTCACATAGCTTTTTTACCTTTAGAGATTTACTTCCCCAAGAATGGTAATATTCGAGATATGATTGATCCTCTCAATGAATACGAATTAGATGATATTAAATCAGCTTTGAACATTTGTGGATTTGGATCATACTTGGAAAGAAGTGATAGCTTAAATCTTGAATCCGAATTAACAGAATGTGATCAGGAAAGTGCTTTGTTAAATGAAAATAATACAATTCAAAGATTTCTTGAAACTAAATTAGATGAGACTGGATTTGGTATTCTCCAGATGAGAATGCTACTTTTTGTAAACTTCTTCCTGAAAAGAGAAAAATTAAGGATTTTACTAGTTGATGAACCTCCAGTAGTTTTAAGAAATCAGATGGGAAGTCGTAAGCTTTTAAATAAAAGGACAGATAAAGAAAATTTTAATGAAAATTTGGGAAATACCAATAGATCTGGATGTATTCTTTCATCGGTCATTAACCAATACTTTAAGCATTGCATTACATTCATAGTATCACATGATATCCGAAGTCTTCAATATGTAAACCGTGTTCTTGTTTTGAGTAGTGGAAAGATAGTTAGGGACACACAAATTGATCACAATTCATTTACTAATTCCGAACTATTCAGCTTTGTCAAAACAAATATGGGCTAAAGCTGGCTTTAATCTTTTTTTCTTTAATTGATATTTAATTTAATTTAATATATAATGATTTCATTTTTTTTTGTTTTTGATTTTTGTCACTTTTGTCCCTTTTATGTTGTTTAGTCCCTCATGCCGGTATGCAATTCTGACAAATGTGCATCAATGCAGTTGGCGCCAAAAAGGCACGTCTCGTGGGTAATAAAAAAGTCATGAAAAAAAGATAAACAGGATTAATGATATCTTTGATGTACTTTTAAAATAAACAAGGTTAAAATAATTGAATTTGAGGGTTTTGTATGTAATTGATAAGAGTTTATTGTAATAATAAGATTAATTTAGAGAATTTAAAAGGAGTAAGGTATTTAAATTATTTTAAATACTTTTCTTCCCGAAATTAACTTTCTCTTACTTGTTTGATAATTTATAAACTGGGTTTTAATTTGTTTAAAGTCATCAAATCTATTTGAAGTTTTTTTTCTGAATAATTTTCAATATTTCAAGAAAATATTTTAATAAGTACATAATAATAATACATTTAAAAAGAAGGAAAAATGTCAAATAAATTCAGCTCGATATTAAGTTTTATTGACAATCTATTTCTAAATAAAATTGACAAAACTGTTAACTATTTATTTAAGAATCATCAAAATGATCAGGAAAAAAACAAAGATAATAGTAATTATAAATGTAATTTAACTACTCTTAAATCTAAAGCTATCCCATTTGGATATAATATTCATTCAGTGAAGGAAGATACAATAACTTTGGAGAAAGTAATAAAAGAAAAGGAAAATCAGCTTGGTGATAAGAACTGGTCAGGACTTGATATGTATTTAAGTATATTAAAAGCATTTAAAGAAGATTATTGTAGGTATGTTATATTGACATTTCTATTGATTGCTTTGGATGCTTTTGTTAAATACAAGGGAATTCTCTTTATAGGAGCTTTAATAGGTACTAGAACAGCTGGAAGCAAAGAAACTGGTCTGGTTGCGAGTATTTTCATTTTTATTCTAAAAGCTACTTTTCTTTTATCTGACACTCATCTCAAGTATTATATTATGAGAGTTAGAGCAAGAGTAATTGGAGCTATTAATGGAGTTTCACTTTTAAGACTTTCAAATTGTGATTCTAATTTTTGTTTATATCAAAATGAAGATTCTGAACAACTTCCAAAGTCGAAGATTTCGAGATATCAAAATGTGATTACAGTTGACTCTGATTTTTCAGAAAATGCTATCTCGTATTCAATTAGAATATTCATCTTTCCAATAAAAATTGCTTCCACTTTTGCAATTGCTATCAAAACTTTTGATGATCATTCCATGAAATTATTAATCTTTTCCTTATCAACTTTATTTGCTGGAGCTATAATATCTTTATTTATTAGTACTCTCTTCAAAAAGCCATTTATTGCTCATAGGGAAAAGAGAATTGCTGAAACTACTAATATTATTGAAAATTCAAGGTCTTTAAATCTTACTCAAGACCATTTTACTTCCACTTTTCACAAACTTTTATCTGAATCCAGACGAAACGAAATGCTTTTTGGATCTTTCAGAAAATACTTTTTTACTATTGAAGAAATTATATCCAGGTCTATGGGATATTTCTGTTATGGAATTATTTCTATTTATGTATGGTATAACCACTTTGATACTTACAAAAGTATTGAAATGATCATTGACTCTGCAATTCTTGTCCCATCCTTTTACACCCCACTTCAGGAATTATGTTATCTTATATATTACATCTCAGAAGGAAATAATGCTCTTAATAGACTTGCAAAACTAATGCAAATTACAAGAAGCAAATTTCCCGCCAAAACTTCGACTTCTTTTGAAGTTATTGACAAAAATGAAAATATTATTTTGCATGCAGATTCTATGCTTTTTGGCGCCAACATTCCCAAAAAAATAGAGATGAAGTATGGAGTACCAGTAATATTTTCGTGTAATGATATATCTTATAATCATTTGTTAACTGATTTATGTAGGAGGGTGGTTTTTGGAGTTAATGGTAGGGATGGAATTAGGATTGAGTTAGAAAGAAGGGATATTTTAGGAGTAAATGATCAAACAATTGAAAATAGTAATAATAGGAGTAAATTGCAAAAGAAAAGAGAAATATCGAATATATTGGCAGACATTTCTAACCCAGTATGTTATGTTCCCTTGGATTCGTGGATTACAGATGGTATGAGTCTAGCTGATATTATTTTGAATGGAAGAGATTATGACCAGGATTCATGGGAGAGAGTTATAGATATTTGTGAGCTAAGGAATGACTTTGTATCTTGGGGTATTTCAACTTATGATATGGCCAGAAGTACTATATTCTCACAAGTTCAATTCAGTAGAGGCCAAAAGGTTCGCCTTTCTCTTTCAAGAGCATTATATGGAATTGAATCTAAAAATGATGAATCTAACAACAATCTTCAAGATGGTGTTCCAATTTTGATATTAGATTCAATATTTAGTAGTTTGGATCCTCCAGTTTGTTGTTCAATACTTGAGAAACTATTTAATCATGAAAATGGATTACTGAAACATGTATTTTCTATAATGATTTTGGATACTCAAATGCTTAATTTCCTTCCTAATAATATTCTGGAATCTATAATACACGTAATACCATTCAAATATGGTGAAAATAGGAGTTTTGGTGTCAATATTGAATCACCAAAATCAACTACAAGTGTTAATACATCTTCCAGTATACATTCTATTATTAATGATTTCTGCTTTGATACTGATTTTTCTAAAGATTTGTGGGAACTTTCTACTGAGGAGGATGAAGTCTTAAATTTAAGTAGTAATTCTAACGGTAATGAAAGTGAAATTGCTGATAGCCAAACTCATATAAAGTATGAAAATAGGGTGGATATGGGATTAAATAGTTTAAAATGTTGTGAGGAAAAAACTGAAGAATTTATTGAGCTTCTTCCAAAAAAAGAAGTTTTAGGTGGCTCTTCAGAAAACTCATACTCTACTTTATTTTTCTATATATTGAAAGCTGCAAATAGATTTAAATATCCAAAAAATTGGTCAATTACTGAAAAGATTCAAGAATCATCATTAGAAATGATACTTTATTTGGTATTACTATTGCTTCATCAATTCATTTTATTATTTGGAGAAAAAGTACTATTAGGTAATTTATCACTAGTAAGTGAAACAGGAAGTAAAATTGGAGGAATTATAGGTGTTGATATTCTTTATTTCACATATTTTGTTTGTATTTTTTTGGCAATACTATCAGTCATTGCAAGCGGTATTCTAGAAGTTTACGTTGGATTAAGAGCTGCGAATAATTTGCATAATTCATTTTTATTAGGATATATTGGATCAAAACTTTCTTCTTGTATCAGATATATACCAGTATCATTTATATTGAATAGAATCAGCTTGGACCAACTCACAATTGATTATTGTACAACTAAAAGGGTTGGACAATTTGTTACAGCAGTTAATAGAGTATTGGCAACAATATATTTATCTATATTAGCTTCAGAATATCCAATAATACAGACTATATTATTCTCAATACTTTTCTATATAATATATAAATATATATTTAGGTATTTTATACATTCATGCAGATTATTACATAATACTTATATTTCAGAGATTTCATTATTAGTAGATACAGTTAGAAATATATGCGATGGAAAAGAATGTATAAGACCTCAGAAGTTGGACAGATTTTATTTAGAAAATGGATATGGCCAGCTTCAAGAGATTATGAGACCAATATATATTCAATCTTCTCTGGAAGCTTGGCTAAAGATTAGACTTCAAGTTGGAATTATTATTCCATTAACATTTTTCAATGTATTTTCATCATATTTTTCAAATGGAAGTTCAAAAATATTAATAGCTTTAATGATTGCTACTGCTTTTGGTTCTCTAAGCAGAATTGACGAGGTTGTGAGGTATTTAATGCGACTAGAAAAGGAATTAGTTTCTGTGGAAAGGATGAGAAAGTATTTGGAGCTTATTAAAGATGAATACAAAATGAAGAATGATTTATTAGAAAACAATAATGTGAAATATGATAACAATATAAAAATGAACCAAAATAATAATATAATATTAGAGTCAGCATATGGTTATCATTCAAATTTATCAACGGAGAATGAGAAATCTCAATTAGATCGTTCAGAAGTTAGAGGAACATTGGTAAAACAAGTTTGTTGTTTAAATAATATAAATGCTATAGCAAATAAAGGAGAGATAATAGGAATAGTTGGACGATCAGGGTCTGGAAAAACTTCATTACTATTTTTAATAGCAAAATCTTTGAAACATAAAGGAAAAATAAGCCATCCAATTTCTTCCAATAATAATTTACTAAACAGCAACCACTTAGTAAACTGCAAGTTATGTAGGAGTAATGTGGATGAAGAAATAATGAAGATATTTTTGGAAGATTATAATATGATGAGACATGTTGCAATGCTTCCTGTTGAGGTATTTTTTAATGAGAATACAACAATAAGAGAATCTGTTGACCCATTTGAAAATTATTCAAATGATAACATAATTTCTGCATTGAACATATGTGGTGTAACTAATTATTTATTAGAAAGAGAAACCATGAATAATTTTAACCATAAGATAAATTTCAAAAATTCTTTTGTGGGAGAGAAAAAACCAGATGAAAGTGCACCTCTTTTAATGGGAAATGACAGACTTACCATAATGAATAATTATTTGAACAGGAAGATTAGTGAATTAAATTTACCAATGCAAATACAGAGGTTGTTATTATTTACTCATTACTTCTTAAAGAGAAATGAAATAAGTATTTTACTGATTGATGAGCCACCGGTAATTTATTGTAATGATAATGTGAATATGAACTCTACTTCAAACAAGAAATCGACTTTGATTACAAATATTATTTTTAAGTATTTTAGCCATTCAACTACATTTATTGTTGCTCATGATATTAGAAATTTGAATGGAATTAAAAAGTTTTGGTATTTACATAAGGGAACCTTAACAATAAAAAAGTTATAAATATTTTGAATTTTGCTTTAACTATTGGTACTTTATTAACTCCTTAAAAAAATATTTAATTGATTCTTTTTGATTCTTTTATATCTTTTTTTCCTCCACTAATCGCATATAATCTGTTAAAAATAATGCTATCATAATTATTAATACTAATATTATTATTATTATTATTATTATTATTATTGTTATTGCTATTATTATTACTATTGTTATTATTACTGTTTTGTCCACATGTAGTTATATATTACGTGTGAATTTAAAAAAATAGAACATGCAGGACTTTAATACCGGTGTTCAGCGGTTTGCATGTGTGGGGGGAATAGGATGTTGCATTTGTGCATTAAGCAGTTAAAAAAAAAAATTTATGTAAATATTCTGTAAAAAATAATAAAAATTTAAAACAGTGATTAATAGAAAGAATAAGAGTTTTTTTATTCAAAAAAAAGAGATTGGAATATTATTAAATACTATTGATTAAAGAACTTTAAGTTAAGAGAGGATATTTTACTTCTAATTGAAGTAATTAAGTAAATATTCGAGCAATAATGAATTTGAATTACTAGAAGAAAATTAACAATAATAATAATAATAATAATAATGGAAGATATATCAATAATAGAATGTTCAAAACTATATCCTGCATTATGTTTTGATTTATACGGTAGTCCAGGTTTTCATAATATATATGTGGGATTATTGGTAATTATTTCAGGAATATGGTTAGTAAGTAGATTAGCAAAGATAGTAGAATTTTATGAAATGATTAGAATAATACAAGAAGAAGGTAAGGTGATAAATATTCCATCATTGGGTCCATATTCAAATGATTTGAAAAAATTGATAAAGTCACATATTTCACAAATCATTAGAGAAAGATGTTCAATATCTCCAATAAATGTAAAAAAATTACAAGTAATGAATATCATGGAGGAATCAACATTAAAAACAAGGTTAATACCAAATTCTTCATCTTCTTCAAGCCCAGATGAAAGTTATAGTTTAGAGGTATCATTTAAAGTTGATAGTTTTGTTCCTCATTCAATACAATTATTTTGGGGTGTTGATTATTTTGCAGCAAAGGAATTATTAATAGAAGAAAGAAAAGTAGAAAATGAATTAAATACTATTAGTAATAAAATGTCAAGAAGAATGGCATTAGGATCAAGTATATCAATGTTTGATCAATTAAAGTTAAAAGAGAAAAATAATGAAAATCTTGAAGAAAATAAGATCGAAAAAAACACAAATATTGGCTTAGAATATAATAATAATGTAAATAATTCAACTAGATTATTTGAAAATATGGAAATTGATCATGATGAAAAAGAAAGAACTGATTTGAATGTACCGTTTGATTTTTCACCAAGCGAATCAATGAAAAGTCTAGCAAATATTAATCCAATATTATATACAACAGAAATATCAAATAGAAGATATTATAATTATTTTGGCAATAGTCATGATAGAGATTATTTTGATTACCATACAAATATGTCAAGAAGAGGAATATTTAATATAGGACCAAGAATTACAAGAATTGTACTAAAAATAAAGCAAATATTAAGAGATAATATTGTTGTAAATACAATAAGTAATTCATTAAATTATTCAACATGGAATAGTTCATTGCTTGGTAATAATGCAATAATATTGAGTAGGTCAATCAAAAGATTATTTGAAAATGCATTCTTTTATAATACAATTTCTAATATTAACAATAATAATAATAATAATAATAATAATAATAATATAAATCTTGGAGGATTTTCTTTAACCAAATCATCATTATTATCTTCAGCATCGGTTACAACAGAGTTATTATTAGATAAATATCATTATGATCAACTTAAAAGTAAGAGTGGTAGTAATAACAAATATAATATTGATTTAAAAAAGATAATAAATCAACCAAGTACAAATTTGGATGAAATAAAGTATCAGATATTAATTAATAAGTTGAACCCAATGTACATAACAGAAAAGAAATATTATGAAAAAGGATTATCACAAGATTATTCTGAGAAAATTAAACTAACACCAGAATATTTAACTTCATGTAATTTAAATTCTCCATATTATGATACTCAAGAACAAGAAATTAATTCTAAAGATGAACATCAAGTATTAAATCATGGTGATTATTATGAGATTCAAGATAAGTGTAATCATAAGGAAATCTTTTGGAATAGTGATATTATTAATTTTAATAAAAATAATATTGATTCTTCAATATTAAAAATAAAAACAGAAAATGAAGAAAATAAAGAAATGCCAAGAATACCATTATTGATATTAATTCGTGCTAATATTGGAGTAATTGAAGATGAATCAATATTAACTAATAATATTATTGCGATAAATTTTGATTTAATTCAAGATCATTATAATATTCCATATTTAATGTATAAACCAATAATATTAAAACAAGCTATATCAAATTCTCATGGTATTTTAATTGAACCATATGATACATATGGATTAGAAGATGATGAATTGGATTGTTTGATATGTATGTCAAATCCTAAAGATGTAATATTATTACCATGCAGACATTGTATTTCTTGTGAATCTTGTTTAAGATCTTTAAGACAAGATAAATGTCCATTATGTAGAACAACATTTTCTGGTTTTGTTGTTTTACCAATAAAGAATTCTTGATTCACTTGAAAATGATATTATTATTTGGGATAGAAGTGTAGGTGGAGTTCAAGTTAAAAGAGAAAGTATTTCTAGTAGGATTTCTCTCTTTTTCACATCATAAAGGAATTTTAAGATCAAAAAAGTTTAATAATAATATATAAATATATTAAATTAATTTCTAATTAATTAATTTCTCTTCGAGTATATAATATTACTAGTAGTAGAATATAATTAAAAGGATTTTCAATCAGATTTTATTACTAATATTTTTTATATTGGGACTATTCTTTGGTTTTACATCTAGTAGTTTTTTTACAACTAGTTGTTGATTTAGATGTATCATTTTTTGATTTAGCAGTAGTTTTTGTTTTGGTAGTTTTGGTGGTTGTCATAGTCTTGGCCTTGGTTTTAGAGGCAGCTTTTGTAGTTTTGGGTTCAGCCTTGGATTTAGTAGAGGAGCTTTTGGGTTTAATTTTGGGTTCAATCTTGGGTTCAGTTTTGGATTTGGTTTTGGGTTCAGTTTTGGTTTTAGTTTTAGAGATGGTTGCCTTCGTCTTTGAATCTACTTTTGTCTTGGCCTTGGAGGTAGTTTTGATGGAATTAGATTCAGTTTTGGCTTTAGAAGAAGATGAGGAAGTTTTAGGTTTAGTTTTAGATTCAGTTTTAGGTTCAGTTTTTGCCTTAGTTTTGGAGTTGGTTGTTTTTACCTTAGCAACAGGTTTAGAAGTTGACTTGGGCTCAGTCTTAGCTTTAGTTTTGGCTGTCTTGGATGTTGCCTCAGTTTTGGGTTTAGGTTCGGATTTGGTCTTTGTTTTGGCTTTCGAGGCAGTTTTGACCCCACCATTCTCAAATTTACTCTTCTCAATCTTTTTTATAACGGTCTTTGCTGTATCATTTTTTCCAGCTCTTCCTCCTCTGGACAAAGTCTTTGTATTCTTTCTCTTTTTTTCTTCTTCTTCTTCCTTTTCTTTTTCTTCCTCTTCTTCTTCATCTTCCACTTCCTCTTCCACTTCCTCTTCCTCTTGCTCTTCCTCTTGCTCTTCCTCTTGCTCTTCCTCTTCTTTCTCTATATCCAGCTCCTTATCAAACCTCTTTGCATTCATTCTTTTAAGACTTCTCTCAGTTTCCTCTTTTTCTTCTTCTTCCTCTTCTTCTTCTTCAAGCATGAACTTATTTGAATAAGATCCGTTCCATATCAAAGCCATAGAATGTTGAGATCCACCAACAACTTTTAAAACAAAATTGGAATCAAAGCCATCATTATCTAATAGAAAAGTCTTAGGATTCATAATTTGTGGATTCAAAACAACTTCTGAATCAATCAGTTTTTTAATTCCAATCTGACCTGTCAAATTCATCCCCCAAACAAATAATATTCCATTCGCATCAATAGCAAAACAGCTATCTGCTCCAAATCCTAATTTTATAATATTCTTAAGATGTTCAATTTTTGTAGGTACCTTGATATCCCTTTCTTTTAAAATCTTCTCATTTCCATTCTTAATTAACTGACCCTCCAAACCACAACAGTCCTTCATTCCCCATATAAATACTTCCCCACAACAATTTAATAAAGCTGAATAATATTGTCCTCCTCCAATCTGTTTAATTGGTTTAGTACTCTTACATTTACTACATTCTGTATCAAAATCTGCTATATTCACCTTTTTTGGTATAAAAACTATTGGATCCTCCTCATTATTATTATTCTCACATCCATTTTCTGAAGATTTCTCAAATATTCCCAATTCATTCCTACCATTTCTACCACATGCAAATACCTGAAGAATATTCTTATTAACATCTTTTAATACAAAGAATGTGGAAGCTCTTCCACAATATATATCCTGTATTACCAAATGATTAGGAAATCCCAAAGTGTCATGATCTATTTCTATAGGATATAAGTATTTTGTCTTTTCCATTTTATCCTCTACTGGTTTTATGCCAAATTGTCCAAATTCCGTACTTCCCCATGCAAATATTCTCATATCTTCAGTTATAACAATTGTATGATTCTCTCCACCAATAATCTTTTTAGCTTTTCCTACCATTTTTATACTTGTTTCCTTTTCTAATTTTATCTTTTTTCTTCCAATATTTCTTTTATTTGAAGAATCTTCTTTCATACCAAATATTGGAACTTTTATTGGATTATATTGTTTATAACCCACTAAGCTTCCACTCATTAATTGAAAGTTTGGGAATCCTATATATCCTCCACTATCCTTATATGATCCCCACAAATATACTTCTCCATTCTCTGTCAAACAACAACTATAACAATCACCACTAATGATTGATTTTACTTGACAATACTTCATATCTAATGGGAATTCTATCTTATTTGGATACTTTTCACTATCTTCAGGCTCTTCTTCATCTTCATTTTCTACTTCATCATCATCTTCTTCATCTTCTTCTTCATCTTCTTCATCTTTATTTCTATTCTTATCATTATCACTCTTCTTATTAAGCTTCTCTAATTTAGCTTTAAACTTTGATGAAAGACGTCCTAATGCTCCATCATCATTACACCCCCAAGAAAGTACTTCACCTTTTTCTGTCAAAATAAGATTATGTAAAGCTCCAGAAGAGATATCAACAATATTTTCATATTTAGAAATAATTTCTATTCGTTTTGGTCTCTTTAAACATAAATCCTCATCCAATAAAGTTTCCTTTATCCCTAATTGATCACATTCTCCTGAACCCCACACCCAAACAGTACCTAAAGGTACCTTATTATTATTTGGTACTTTTTTAATAAATGATTGATATTCAATAAAATCATTATTAAACTTATCAAAATACTGTTTTTGTTCTTCTTTTCTTTCTTGATGAATATCTACACTTTGTAAAATTGGAGTTTCCTCTGCTACAATTATTGGAGTTGTTGGAGATTTTTCATTATTACCAAAAGTTGGAACAAAACAACTAGAATTTTGATGATTTGTATTCATATTGTTTACTGGGGCTCCAAATGTAAATACTGGACAAGAAGAATCTGTTGATGAAAATATACTTGAATTAAAGATTGGACCTGAAGATTGTTGTTTTTGTTGTTCTTCATCCTTTTCCCTAGCATATTCACAACATACACATACTTTTGCATCCTCATCATTTGTTACCAAACATACTGTACATTTCCAACCCATTGTTTTTAACACAAACTTAAAGTAAGGAATTTCTAAAATATAATAAGTTAAGTCAAGTTTGTTATTATTAGTTTTTAAATTTGATAAATCTTGCTATTCAATACCAAATTCAAACTATTAATCTAAAATCTTAGCCTTTTATTCTTATTTTTATTTATTTATATATATATAAACAAAATCCTCTTTTAATTTCAAATCTCTAAATATTACCTGATTTTTCTTATCTAATTAGAATAACTAACTTTAGAATTGGAATATAGTTCCTTGTACTAATTTCAATAGTATTATTTGTTGTTATTATTACAAATATTTTCTTCCTTATTTCTTCACTTTCCTTTTCAATTAATTATTCAGTAATTATTAAAAAAACAAAAAAAAAAAAGAAATATTATTTATTAATAAATTTAAAATATGGCGCCACTTTCCATTTTGTGTGTAGCCCTAAAAAAAAAATTATAATACTTTTTATATTGATGAATAAAATAAAATCAAAGATTATTGGACTAAAAAAAAAAAGAAAAATAAAGCTCTTAGGAATTAATAAATCTACAAATTCATTTATGAAATAATTCATTAATTTTTAAAACATTAATCAATTAATTCTTCTAAATTTAAAATTTATTTGTTCAGTTTACTGTTAATATATGGTTATTAATATAATATATGGTGCCCGCCATTGCAAATAGTTATATATATAGAAGTATTTCTATTAATAATTGATCAATAAATCAATAAAGATCCATAGTAGTTACCATTCCTCTTTTTCATATGAGAAGAAATCTATTACTTTGAAATTGTTTTAATAGTTTTCTTCTCATTTATATTAAATCAATATGGATTCCGGAATTTCAAGAGGAATTAGTTCAAGCATTAGAAGAAAGCTTTCCATTCTATTGGAAAATTTGAGAAAGGATCCTAATTTTGAATTGTTTATATATCCCATTGATCCTGTTAGAGATGGATGTTTAGATTACTTTGAAGTCATTAAAACTCCTATGGACCTTATTACAGTTTCTAATAAACTCTTAGATGAACAATATAAGAATATTAATGAAATATTCCAAGAAATTGAATTAATATTTTCCAATTGTCGAGAATATAATACTTCTCCTTTATGTAAACATATTATTGATTTATGTAATAAATCAGAGTACAGATTTCTACAAGAATGGACAAAATTAGGATTTTCTGATAAATCTACAAAGAAGAAACTTGAGGAATTATCTAAAGAACTTAACAAAAACCAAAAATCCAATATTAGCCCTTCTTCTAATAGTAATAATAATAATACTGAAAATGGTTCCAATACAAATCAATATCATTCTAATTCAAATCAAAAAAATGATAGTAATTCCAGTATTAATAATAATCATAGTAAATCTAATAAAAAGAATAGTCCTAAAGTAAATAATTCAACTTCTTCCTATTCTTCTCCTCACTCCTCCTCATCATCTAAAGGAAATACTAGTCGAGTTATTTTGAAAATCGATAAAGACAATATTTCAACAAATACTTGTGAAAATAATATTAATAATAAAAGACATAAAAGTGAATCTAGTAAAAAATTTGCCAGTAATAATAATAACATTATCCCTCTTAAAAAAAGAAAAGATAATGATGACTTCTTGGAGTCATCTAATTTTATTATTAATAATAACGATAATAATATTAAAGGTAATAATAATAATAATAATAATAATAATAATAGTAATTCCAACCAAAATATTTCAAATGAAGCAGATTATGATTGGAGAAATGAATGTTTAAGAATACTTAATTTACTTAGAAAAGAACAGAATTCTTTTCTTTTTGAAAATCCTGTTCTTGAAAGTAATGATCTCACTGAAGAAACTAAAAACAGATATAAAGAAGTAATTCCTGAAGCTTGTGATTATATTACTATTGAAAAAAGACTCAATAATAAAAGTAATTCAAAAAGACAATCAACTTCAAATCAAAAAAGAAAATCAACAACAGCCAATTCTAAATCAAATCAAACAATTGAAAATCCACATGAATTTGAAAGACTTGTTAAATTAATCTTTTCAAATTGTATGATATTTAATCCAAATTCTGGTGAATGTAAATGGATTTATGATTCTGCCAAACAATCACTAAATAAATTTAATAATTTATGGAATAAATCAAATGTATTTCTTCTATATTCTAATTCACAATCCCATTCAAATAATTTTAATCCTAATTCTTCACAATCATCTTCAAAACAAAATTTAGTTGATATTAAAGATAGTCAAAGTGATACAAGTGTTGGATTCAGTATATCTACAACAAATTTTAATAAAAATTTATCTCAATTTAATAATAATTCATCATTATATAATCCTAATATTACTGTTAAAAACAAATTAAATATAAACTCAAGAAATATGATTTCCTCATTTAATAAAATTATTACTCAATGGAATAATTATTCCATTATTTGGAGACAATTTATTCTTAATAAATCTAATAATAATAATAATAATAATGAAAATAAACTTAATACCGGTACTAAAATTACTAATACCGGTACTAAAATTACCAATACCGGTACTAAAATTACCAATACCGGTACTAGTAATAATAATAATAATACCGGTGTTAGAAAAAGCTCAAGATCTAATAATAAAAATAATTCAAATAATAAAATATCATTCAAAATTTGTCCAAATAATAATAATAATAATATTAATGAAGAACATAAAAATATTCAAGAATTCTTTGATTCAAATTCTTATAATAATTTATCAGATTCCAATTCAATAATTAACTCAAATTTAATTTTTAACTCAAATAATAAATTTGAATTAACTAAAAATTTGGATAATAATGAATATATTTTTCCATTAAAAATTTATTCTAGTAATATGATTAAATCTAATCATAATATAATGAAAAATTTAAGTCATAATATTCACAATATTATAAAAAAATCAATAAATAATAACTATAATATTTATATATATTGCTTTAAGCCATACAATTCACATTTTCCAGAAATTAATATTGAAAATAATATAAATTCTATTTCAAATCAAAATTATTTTGCTTATACAAATAATCATGAATTAATTAATAAATATATTGAATTAAAGATAAAAATTCCAAAATCTATTAATAATTTCATTATTCCGATAGTTAATGAATATAATATTAATAATAATATTTCAATATTAAATGTTAATATTATTATTAATAATATAATAGAGAATGATTTAGATTCAATTCTTGAAATTTATTTTGGAGATATACTTTAAATTAATTAATATTAAACCCATGTCTCTTCAATATATCTACCATATCTAATTAACTTTTTTATATATATTAAAGAATCTTCAATTTTATCAAATTTACCTTGTAATACAAGTATTTTTGCTAAAGTTTCTCTAATTTCCATAGGCATTGTTAATGCATTTCCACAAATTAAAATATAACCATTTAATATGCAATTAACAATATAATCTCTCATATTATCATCTTCATCTGATAATAATAATGATTGTATATAACAACCAGATTTTAAATGATTTAAATTGACCACTTGATGATTTTCTGATGAATGGTTATTAAATATAGATTCTTGAATATCAGGATTTTTTCTTGAATATGATATATTAAATTTGACTTGATTTATTAACTCTTTTCTTCTTGAAAATTCATTAATTTGATCAATATATGGATACATTACATTACTATATCTTAATCCAATATATACAAGTGTATTATTAGTAATTTCTTTTTCATTATTAAATTTTGGCTTTAACATAATATTAAAAATTCTTTCTTGTAAGATTGAAATAATTCCTGTAATACCTAATCCACAAGATATTAATAAAACAGGTATTTTTGGATCAACTAATTCTTTATGAATTTCATTAGTAATTTTATTTTCAAATGCTATTAATGTTTTTTGATTTAATATAACATCATCTAAATATCCAGAACATAATCCACGTATTTTTCGATTATATACAGTATTCCATTCAATAATATCAACACATATTTCAATAATATGATGATAATTTAAATAACCATATTTTTGATGATAACTTATATTTTTGTATTCTTTCATAATATTATTTAAATAATTTTCTTTAGCTTTAATGAAATAATTATTAATAACTTTAGATCTTAATGTTTTAAATATATTATAATAATTATTAGAATTAATTTGAATTTTAGGTAATAATATTCCAAGTATATTAGAAAATATTTCTGGTAAAATTAATTCATTATTATGTGAAAATCCAATACTATTTTTTCTTATATATTCTTCATATTCAATATATCTCCATAGATTAAACTTATACCAATTCTTAGTATTACAAATAGAATAATATCTAGGAATAATAATTGGTATATAATTAATAATAACATCAATTTCTAATTGTATAGAATTAAAATCCCATAATAACTCAATATAATTACGATGTTCATCTTTAATATAATCACAATAATCTTTTTTTGAATCAACAGTTTTTTGTATCATTTCATTTAAACGTTGTTTATGCATATCATGACTTGTATTATAATAACATTGATTAACAAATCTTCTTTCTGGTATATTCATAATATCTAAATATCGATATATTAATGTAAATATTGATATTTTTTCATTTAATGGAAAATGACTATTAATTTTATATTCTTGATTTTCAATATAACACTGTTTAAATTTATTTAGATTAAGATGATCATTTTGAATTTTGTATTCACATTCATCCAATTGATTACATAAACAATTATAATAATTATCATTAAATTGGATTTTTATTATAGTTTTTGGATTAATTTTTTTATTAAACAAATCAATAAATTGTAAAACTTTTTCAATAGGATTAACAGGCCAAACAGCAATATGTGTTCCAGATTTATAATGAATTTGATCTTGATTAGATAATCCAAATTTAATTTTTTTAATTCTTCTATTTTTAGATTCTTTATCGCATTCTTGATTATATAATACATTTGAAATAGTTGGAAATGAGATACTTTTTCGATTCATATCAGTAACATGTTTTTTTTGAATATTTAATGAATTTTTTAACTCATAATCTAATTCCATATCAAATTCATAATTTATTTGTTTTTCAGGATGAATATCAATAATTTCACATTTATATTTATTTATAGGTAATATATTAATTTTAAAATAATCATCAATTTGAAGATTTGATGTAAACATTTTAATAATATTTTCAATCCATGGATCATATTCTCCTAAAATACCAAAATCATGTGATTCATCACCTAATCCCCATGGTATTTTTTCAATTGCTCCATAATTTAATAATAGATGTCGTAATTTTCTTGCAGTAATATTAAATCTCTCATTACCAAAACATCGATCACCCATTCCAAATATTGTAAAATTCATTTTTTTGATTAATTTTGTATTTAAATTATTCAAAAGAATTCGATTCCAAAATGAAACCATTGTATCAGGTACTTCTCCTTGTCCTGTTGTTGATAATACAAAAATTATCATAGGAAATTCGATTTCAGATTTTTTATCAACATTTTCCTCGTTTTCTTCTTCAAAATAATCAAAAAAAATATGTTCAAATTGGTCGATTGATGTTGGATATCCAATTACTCCAATTTTCCACAATTCGTCTCTAATATCATAAGATAATCTCTCTGATTTACCTGTTTGTGATGCATATACAATCCAAACTCTTTTTGGACATTTCATTTTTGTCTTGATAATATTTGTTCTAAATAGTATTTAATTGATAAAATATCCATATATTAGTAGTTATTTGGAAAATATTAATGCAATTTTYCCAAAATTGAATAGATGACTTTAAAAACTAAACTAACAATAAAAATTATTTGATTAATAAAATGTCCAAAATATTATTATTATTTTTATTGTTATTATTTTATAATTTTCATAAATATGGAACCAAAATTTTGACTTTATTTTTATTATAATTTTCAATTTACTTTATTTGTTAATCAAATTACCATTAATGATGAATTAATAAGAATTAAATATGAATAAATATATGTGTGACAAATTCTTGAATCTTCAAATAAATGAATATGATTAAAAGACTATTTATTATTAATTTTTAATAATTAATAATATTATAATTATAAAGMATATTTCTYGCTTTATCTGACAATTAATTAAATAATTCAATTTTTGGCGCGTTAAATTAGCATGGGAAATTTTTTTTTTTTTTTTAACTTGTTCATTCTTTAATTTACAGTTAATGAACGGTTTCAGTAATTAGAAGAAAATAATATTATTTTTTTAAAATCATTACCATATTTATTATTGGAATATTTTTCTTCTAAATGACCAATTTAAACAATAAAAAACTGAATAACAATGATATAAATTCGGAATTGAAAATATACTCCCAAAGAAATGTACAAAAATGTGCAGAATCATTTTTGAGAGTTGAAGAAAATAATAACAATAGTATTGAATTAATTAATACATACAGATTTTTGAATAACCATATTCCACAAGATTTCCCAAAATCAAGAATATTTAATTTTGATAATAAAAAAATTTCGGAAACAAGTAATTACCATATTAGAAGAAAATCAAGTAATTCTGCAGTAAAGAATAAACAGCATAATAATGAATCAATAACTGAAATTATTAACCATAAACTTCAAGACCATTTTGAAAGTATTAATCATTTTGAAAAGATAAAATTCTTGGTTTCAAGTAATTATGCTTTTGAAAATATCAGAAAATTGAATATTCTTCCTCCAATTAGAATTTATGAGCTTTGGAAAGGGACTCCAATGGATATTAGACAGATTTTATTTAATGCAATTTCCATAATTTTAACAAATCGTATAAAAATTTGGTCCAATATTGATGTGAAACAAAAAGATTACTTTATTATATGGGGTTGTAATTATTTAAGCCAAATAAGTACTTATTTATCAATACCAGAAATAATAACAGAACAAATGATAAAAATATACTATTTAAATATTGATGATCCAAATATTGAGAATTTTCCAGATATTAGACCATTAAAAAATACTTTGATAGAGTATTGTAAAAATGAATTACAGCCAAAACTTGACATTTTATTTAATGAATATAGTTGTAATAATAATAGTATTAATAATAATGTAAGATCCAAGAGTATTATGAAGCAAAATAGGGATTTAAATGCTGAAACTTTTTTACTGATCAGAAATAATAGTGCATTTGAAGTTTCATATAATAATTATGAACAAAATACTCATACACATCCAAGAGCAAGTTCATTAAATAATAGAATATCTTCGAAAATATTAAATTTACCATTGAATTCCCCAAATGCTTTTGATAATAATTTGAAGATATTTAATAATAGCAATACTCATTCCAGTAATAATTGTAATGTTAATGCAAAATCAAATTGCCAAAGAAGAAAAACTTGGCATTCAGGCATTAATAATCTGGAATACATATTTGATGAACAATCACCAAGCTCATTTTTAATAATAATATTATCATTATTAAGACTTCATGCAATTGATGGAATATTAAATTCACGTACTTTATCAATTCTCCAAGAAATTTATCTTTTGTTAAATTATAATAATGAATATTTTAAATCATCACTTTTAATTTTTGATTCTCTTCAAATGTTAACTTTTAATGATATTAAAAAGAGTGGGCTTAAATGCGATACCAAAAATCTTGAAAAAGGTTGGAATAAATCAATGAGATATTTAAAAGTTGCTGGTGCTACTATTTTGGGCGGTGTTGTATTGGCAACAGCTACAACAATTGCAGCACCTGGTATTCTTGCAGGATTGGGCACATTAGGATTAGCTTTTCCTGGAATTCTTGGAACAGCCATGACTGCTGGAACAAGTGCAGCCACAATGTCAGCAGTTGCTGGCGTAGGGGGTGCAGGTCTTTCAGGATGGAAAATGAGTAGAAGAGAATCTCCATTACAAATTTTTAACTTTCATCAAGTTGGTAAAAATCCGGATAAATCTGGTCTTCTTCCTATTTTAATTGGTATTAGCGGTTGGCTTAGAAATAATGATGATATATTTATGCCTTGGAAAATTGCTTTTAATGGAGTTGAATGGATGGAAAGTTATACTGTAGAATTTGAACCTGAAGTGTTATCAAAGTTAGGTAATTCCATAGCAATAACAATGTCACAAGATCTTGCCATTTTTGCAGGAAAAGCTATTTTACTTCAAACAGTGGTTGGTACTTTAACAGCAGCTTTATCCTGGCCTATAACAATTATGCAATATGCTGCAACTCTCGATAATACTTGGGCAGTTTCAAGACAAAAAACTGAGCAGGCTGCTATAATTCTTGCTGATGTTTTATGTTCAATTGAAACTACAGGTGATAGACCCATTAAACTTGTTGGTTATAGTATGGGTGCTAGACTTATATATTTAACATTACAAATTATGTATGATCGTAAACAATTCAATAAAATTCAAGATGTTGTATTGTTGGGATTACCTTCATCTTTAAATACCAAGAAATGGATTAAAGCTAGGTCTGTTGTTTCAAATCGAATGATTAATGTATTTTCAAGGTCTGACTGGGTTCTTGCATTTTTTTATAGATATATGCAGTGGGGATTCCATGTCGCAGGAATTTCACCCATAAATGTTTCTGGTGTTGAAAATTATGATGTAACGGGAATGATTACCTCGCATGATCAATATCCTGATAAAATTCGTGAAATTTTATATTATGTTAACTTTTTTTAGTTGATAAATAACATAAATATATGTTTATTTTACGTAGTATTTTTTTTTTAATTTTGTAGCAATGCGCAGTAATTACATGCATATGCATGCAATTACTCCGGTACATAATTTATTTGTGTCAAAATTGACACGTAATTATTGTCCACATTAACAATAAAATATATTTATAAGGAAATAAAATAATATATACAGGCACAGAAATAATTTAATTTTTTTTTCGAATAAATATTGATTTTTTAGTATAATTTGAATTAAATATAAGATTTCGTAAATTAAATAAGATTATATAAAAAAAAAAAAAAACAGTTCAATGTAGTGTTAATAATAAAATTTTAAAAAATAATAATTTTTTTGTTTAATAAGGAATTAAAAAAAAGGAATAATCATCAATTACCAACAAATTAAATGGAAAAGACAATTACTAACATTTATGGAGAAAAAAACAGTAAAAATAATAATTTGGACTCAAATTTAATGAGATATGGTAAAAAAGAATTATTAAATAGTAGTGAAATAATTAGTTTACCTAAAAATGAAAGAAAGTTAAAATTTGAAGATTGTTCATTAAATAAAATTGTGAAAAATTTAAATCAGGAAGAATTAATAGAAGAATTAATGATTGATTTATCTTCTTTATTAGTGAAGCTAAAAAATAGTTTGGAAGAATATCAAGCAGAAAATTGTGCTATTAATATAAAGAAAAATATAATAGATTTGGTTAGAGTATGCATATCAGTTGGATTAAGAGTAGGTGGAATATTAGAAGAGAAATGCAAGCTTTTAGGTGAAGATTGTATAGTTTTGAGTAAATATTCGTTAAGTTACAACTGGTTTATTTATTGGAATGATAATTTCCCAAAGAGCACCGGTATTTCAAATGATATACAAGAATTTAATGAAATAGAAATGGATAATATTATTTCTCAAAATAAAAATAATATCGAAGAATATCATGTATGTACAGTAAATTGTGTAAAACATGAAAAATTTATTAGTGATTTTAAAATGTTAAGTAAAATAGCAAATAATTTATTCAATCAAGCATTTATTATGAGTATTTGGAATACAAAAAATGATAATTTTATTGAAATTGAGTATTTTAATATTAACAATAATGTTACATCTATTCTAGAAAATGATATTTATTATGCTGATAATCAAGACAATGATCAAATATTAAATGATAATAAATTAACTAATACAAATTTTGAAAAAAAATCTAATGTTGATCATCATTATTCTCAAAATCAAAATTCTTATAAATTATCTATTGATGAAAACGAATCGAATGTTGATGAAATTGATTACGATGAAGAAATCAGTGATAATTTAAGTAATAATGTCAATTATATTTTATTGCCAGAAGTGATTGTATGCCCATCATCAATACATGATTTTAATTCGGACAAATCAATATTAGAAGTTAACCATAGTAATAGTAATAGTTGCCAATTTTCAGAAATTCAATTTGGTTTGATAAATCAATCACGAAGAGCTTCTATCGTTATGGAAAATATTGATATTGAATCTCTTATGGAATGTAAAAACAAGGTTACAAATATTAAGCACTCTATGATTAAAATACGAGAAGTTCAAACTGAAATTTATAAATTAATTATTGAAAGTACTGGAGAAATAGATTATCTAGAAGAACAATCGGCTTTAGCTCAAATTAACACAGCACAAGGTGCATCATCTGTTGCAAAAGGAAGTAAATCAAAAGCTAATTGGTGGCCATTTCATGGTTCTACTGCTGGGCTAGTTTGTGGAGGTGCTGCTGGATTAATTTTAGGTCCTATTGGAGTGAGTTTTGGTGCAGCAATTGGTGGTGCTTTAGGTTTAACTTTTGGTAATATGATCAAAAATCATTGTCATGAAAAAATGGACGATATTATTAAAGAATGTGAAGCAAGAACAACCAAAAAAAAAAAACATATAAATTCAAACCAAATAAAAAATAATGAACAAATAATGTCAAACATTAATTTTATAAGTGAGAATCAAACTTATTTTAAAACTATTATCAACAAAAAAATGGATGAAAAGTATCAATTATTATTTGAAGTAAAAGATAATAATAAATTTAATCATAACCATTTAATAAGTGATAGTAATTCAATGATTGAAGAAAAATATGATAAATATATATCAAAAGCAACTTTGAGTGATATACTAGAAAATGTTGATATTATACCATAAATTAATATTATCTTTATATTAATAAAAATTAATAATTCAATTAAAAAAAAGAAAAAGAAAAAATAAAGCAATTTTTCTCTCCATATACAAATTAATTACATGTAAATATTTGACATAATAAATGCAATGGCGGGAATGTGGGGAATGCGAGTAATGCAAAAATATTATTGGATTTATAAAGTTGGAGGAGATAATTAAAAAAAAAAAAAGAAAATTTAACATACAAGAAGGAATAAAAAAAGTAAATAATTTATTAATATTTTGAAATATCAAAAATTAGTACGGTAAAATAGAAAGTAGATATTTATGAGATTAATAATCAATATATACATTTTTTTTTTCTAACTTAGTAATCAATTTATTTAAAATATTAAAGATAGTAAATAATAATTAATATTTTATAGTTATCGCTCGATATAATGTTTTAGATATAGTTATAGAAATAATTAGTTTGATACATATAAGTTTCTATTTAAGATTTATAAGTGGACAAAATAAATGGATTAATATTTTAGCATTTAAATATGTATCTTTGATATTGAGCAGAAATAGATATAAAATAAAATCCATATTATCCAAGACTGAAATTGTTCTAAATAATTTTAGAAAATTTATTTTGTATGCAATTGTTATTGAAAATAATAAAATACAAAAGAAACTAAATAAATAAACTAATATATATTTTTAAATATATATATTTATATATATATTTAAAAATATTAATTATAAATTTTAAACATTAAGCTGATTAAAAATATATATTTTTATAGTATTAGAACAATACAGAAAAGATGAATAATAAAATATTTTCTTTAATTTTCTTTTTCTTTAATATTTTGAATTTATTAAATGGAGAAGAAATTGATAACAAAAGTCTTCAATTATCAGACTTAAGCCTTCCTAATATGGAAACAGAGAGCATGAATTCTGGGATTGATGGAATGAGTTTTAATGATGGAATTGATTTGGAAAATGAAGATAAAGTGAGTATTGGTGGTACGAGTATTGATGGAACTAGTATTGGAGGTATTAGTATTGGTGGTACTAGTGTTGGAGGATCTAGTGCCGGTGGTACGAGTATTGGTGGTACGAGTATTGGTGGTACGAGCATTGGTGGTACGATCATTGGTGGTACTAGTGTTGGTGGTACTAGTGTTGGTGGTACTAGTGCTGGTGGTACTAGTGTTGGAGGATCTGATCTCGAGGAAACCAGTCAAGGCTTTGGGAACGATGCATCCATTGATTTTGAAGATGGTGACTATGAAAAAACATCCGGGTTTGAAACTTCATCAGACGAACAAAGAAAAGATTCAACATCTGTACAAGATTCATCAAGTAATCTTTCAATTGGAGGGAATCAAGAAGGGGATGCCGTGTCAGATGATTCTGGTTTTACTGGAAAAAATCAAGATGATGAACCCGACAATTCAAACGCGAATGGTGTTTCTTCAAATGAAAACCAAGACGACCCAAAAGATAAAGTAGTAACATATGGCTTTGGAGGAGGTCCTGTTGCACCACCTGCATCAACAACAACTTTACCTCCAGTTACAACGCAATCAACTGACACAACATTGAGCACTGACACAACATTGAGCACTGATACAAATCCGCCAACAACAGCAACAAGTCCAACAACAACAGCAACAAGTCCTCCAACAACAGCAACAAGTCCTCCAACAACAGCAACAAGTCCTCCAACAACAGCAACAAGTCCTCCAACAACAGCAACAAGTCCTCCAACAACAGCAACAAGTCCACCAACAACAGCAACAAGTCCTCCAACAACAGCAACAAGTCCACCAACAACAGCAACAAGTCCTCCAACAACAGCAACAAGTCCACCAACAACAGCAACAAGTCCACCAACAACAGCAACAAGTCCTCCAACAACAGCAACAAGTCCACCAACAACAGCAACAAGTCCACCAACAACAGCAACAAGTCCTCCAACAACAGCAACAAGTCCTCCAACAACAGCAACAAGTCCTCCAACAACAGCAACAAGTCCTCCAACCACTACACCAACCACTATGACAACTACTGCACCATCAACAGTTTCTACTGAATTAACTACAACTACAGCCGCAGCTACAACTAAAAGTTCGGTCGATCCAGGAGTAGTAGCTGGAGCGGTAGTGGGAAGTATTGCAGGTTTAGGGCTATTAGGAGGATTGGGATATGGACTTAAAAGGAAGAGAACTAGAGGAGGAGATTTAACAGGTGATAGTATTGGAATGAGAAACTTAAGAGGCACAGAAGGAACATTTAAAAATATTGATGTTACTGATGGCGTTCAAGGTCAAATTCAATATCTTGGAAGTATGGGTTATGAACAAAGAGGACTACAAAGAACTTCTGAATCTCCATTTGTAATTTCTGGCGGCAGTAGTGGTGAAAATCAATTACCGGAATACGCTGTAAAAGGAACCGAAAGTTATGCTGACGGATTTTCATTTTTTGAAGATTAATTTTAATCTATTGTATCAGAGAACAGCTTAATTTCATTATGTTGTGGATTAATGTTAGTATTACAGTTAATACAAACTTTTTGATGTTTATTTTGAACGTTTCTTTCTCCAATTTTGGTTAAATTGGAACTTTTTAAATAAGAAGAAGAGTATGCAATAATATGTTGACAGCATTTATTATATGAAGCTTTGGTATAGTAATCCAGATTTTTGTTAGTTACTGGACATATTAAGCAATTTAATATATTGTTAAATTTGTTCTAAAGATTATTATTGTACATTTCATAAATTAAATATTAATTAATTGAAATGTTGAGAGTAAAAAAAAAATAAATAAATAAATAAAGATGATGAAAGTAATCAAGATGAATATTACTTACTTTAACTTGGAATACATCTGAAAGCTTTTTAATGTGTGGAGCTGTTTTGGATTTACTAAGTAATTTATTAATAACAGCTTCTTTGTTATAAAGAAATCCCTTGTTACATATTACCACTGGGGGATTTAATGGCTCCTGAAAATGGTAATAGTTAGTTTATTCGAAAAAAAAAGGAAATGATTACTTAATGTGAAGGTTTGTATCATTTGGAATCTCATAATATATATTTAAATATGTTGAGAATGCCAAAGAAAACAAAGAACTAGTTTTGTAAAAAAAAGTGCAATGGAATGACAAACTTACGTTAGTTAGATAGCATTTTGTCCATCTTTCATGCATTTTAAGTTTTGTTGAATTTTCTTCATTTGTTAATTTTACTTGTGCATTTGGCATGTAACCCATTCCACCCAAATTTCTCTTAAATCCATAACCCTTAGTTTTCACAACATCTGCTCTTTTTGGAATACTACCTCCATCTCCACCCATATTATTTTCTACACATTCCAAAATTTTGATAAGAATAAAAAGTATAAGAGGCAGATATAGCTTAAACAAGTGAACAAATTTATAGGATAATTGATCAAAAGCCCTTAAAAATGTCCCTTTCTTTATATATTGTTATCTTCTCTTCGCTATTTTAATTTCAAATAAATTGTGCAATAATCTATATTTACCATTTGGAAATGGCGCCAAAAGTCTCGAAGTGTAATTAATATATAAATAATTATTATTTATTAATATCAGTATTATTAAATAAATTGGGGAATAATAAATTAAAATAAGGAGAAAGAAAAAAGTAAAAATCAAAAGCAGGAAAAAAGATGAAATTTATTAAATAATATAGGATTTTAGCTATAATAAGAAGATTAAGGACGAAAATTGAAGTGTATTTGAAGCTAAATATACGGCTAAACACTAATATATAGATGAGGTTAAGATTTTCAAGTTGTTTATAGAAAGTTAATTTAACATTGAATTGTAAATAAAATAAGTTTAGTCGTTTTATTTTATTGTTTATTTATTATTATTAAAAAAAAGTTTATTAATATTACGAATATTATTGTTATTATTGTAATTAGATGGCAGGAAATGATTCAACAAGAGGAGATAATGCTACTTTATGGAGTATTGTAATCAAAACAGCTTATAGAAAGAGGAGATCAAAAAGAAAACAAAATGAACAGAATAGCGAAAAAGATGGATTAAATTTGGATGGTAGTAATAATAGTACCAGTATAACAGAAAATGATAGCTTTGGCGACAGGTATTCAAATGATAATACTTTTTTTTCAAGTAATCAATCAGGTTTAGGAATTTCAGATACTAAGAATAATGGAAGTGACTTATTAAATTACTTATTGGATGGAAATTCGGGACAAGAAAACAAAAAGTTGGAGGATAAGAATAAAACTTCAAATTTATTTGAAGGAATTAATGGTGAAAATAATTCAAATAATAGTTTTTTGAGTGAGTTATTTTCAATGGATAAATTGAATGGTGATAGTAATTCAAAATTATCAATAGATTGTAAAGGAGATATCATTTTAGAAGAAAATTTATTAAACAATAGTTCTGGAAAACAAATGGATTGGCTTGGACTAATGGAGGGAAGAGTATATATTAATGAGAATATGGCTGGTACATCCCTACAACCATATTCTGGTGCTTATAAAAGAACAAAGGGTAAAAGATGGTCAACAGAACAAACCAATAAATTTTATGATGCCTTATCACTATTTGGTACAGATTTAATGCTGGTAAAATCAGTCTTTCCAGAATTTACTGATAAACAGATTCACGATAAATTTAAAGCAGAAGAGAAGAAGAATAAGGAGAGAATGGATGATATATTAATTAATAATAAGAAAAAATTAACTAAAGAAGATGTTTTAAGGTTTAAACAAAAATATAAGTAATTAACTAGAAAATCTGGAAATTTCTAGACTTTGGATTTCATCATTTTTGGAGTTATATTCAACAAGAATAAGCTTTTTTGAAACAGACTCACATAATCTCGATAAATTAATAATTTTTTTATAATTAATAATAGGAAATTTTACCATATATTTTTTATTATTGTAAATAATTTCTTCATATCCATCATATTTTGATAGATCACTTTTATTATAACAATAATCATTATTGCCATTTTCTTTTTTCTTTTCTTTTTCTTCATATGTGAATTTACAAATTAATATACAATGCTTTCCATGGACTAGAGATGGACTTTTATGATATAATATATAATCAACTCCAAATTTCATTCCATCTTTAACTATATAGTTTTTCTCTTTAAAGTATTTATATATTATATACTTTAAGAGAATTAGATTTTCTTGATTAAACTGAAATTTATTGTAAATATTAGATATATTTTCATATGTCTGATAGTATTATTATTTTATTTTAGTAAAGATAATGTTGTATTATTTAACTTACAATTCTAAAAGTATTATTAATATCGTCAACTAAATTTTTCACTTTAAAAAAGATATCGTAATGCCCATATTTTTCTCCTATGTATAAGATTTCATATACATTAAATGTATACTGACAGCTTATTTGTTCGTGAGCTTCATCTACTGTTTTATGACCTAATTTAAATTTCAAATATAGATCTTCAATAAATTTTAAATGTAAATTTTCGTTAATTTCTGGAATTGCGATTACGTCATATAGAACAAAATAGAGTGGTTTTGTAAAGGAGAATTCTATTGATTGATCTTCATTCTTCATTTTTTCCTACTTTATCAAATCCCTTATGGTATATTTCGTTTTAATAGAAGATATATATATATATATATATATATATGTAAAATATACAGTTCAAGTAATTATATTTAAACAGAAGAAAAAGATAAGTTAAAATCTCATATTTAATAATTAATTCCAAAACAAACTAATGGGATTTTTTTTTTTCATTTTCTTTATTAGTATCGACTACTTATATTTCCGTAATAAATTCAAATTATACAACTAAATAATTAGTGGCGCCAAATGTTTGTGTGCTAAAAATAAAAAATATGGAAACAACATGAATAATTTCCACATGAATAGATAAGTATTATTTAACATTTAAAGTTTATTTTCATGTATAGTACTAGAATTAAATAATAAATAACTAAAATAAAGTTTAAAAATATTGTTTTTTTTTCTTTTTTTTTAAATAATTAGTATTTTTACAAAAAAAAAAAAAAAAAAAATTCAAGAAAAAAATAATTATTTTGTCGAGTAGTATAAATGTATTTTATTTTTCACTAATTGATCTACTTTACATTAATTTAAGAAAAACAATTATAATCTAATTATTAGTGCTTTTCTTTATTTTTAATTTTTGTTATATTAGATGAATTGAATTTCAAAATGGACATTTGGCGGGCAAACAACTCACATTTGGCGGTATTTAGAGAGGAGAATTGCATTTATATTATGTGAGGATTAATTTATGTAATAAAATCTTATTTAAAGATAAAGAGTTAACTGTAATTATTTCTTATTATTATCTTTCGATCTTTTAGAAAAGATCTATACATTAATAGTATAATTGTTATTTAGAAGCACAACTCAATATAAGTGGGGAGATATTTATATTTAAGTTAAAATAATTGGTAAATAAGTAAATCCATAGAATTTATATTCATATTTGCAGGAAGAATAGATCCACAAGACAAGAGAAAAGTTTTACAGTTATTTAGCTCATTAATGCGTGAAATTGGCTTACTTTTTTAAACAGAAGACTAAAGAGAATATTAAAATTTCTATTTTTTTTTAAATGTATAATTAAGCCAACAATATACATACAATTTGATAAATAACTGGTAAATAAGTAGATAATAATCTTAAATATACACATATATATGTAGCAGATATATACATGTATATGTATTTATATTTATATTGATCTATATGAGTCTATTTGCTTGAATACTAGTATTAAGTTCGAGAATAAATGAATACAGAGAAATTAATAGTTCACGAAGAAGATATCATTGAATATGATACACCAAAGATTAAAAAAAAGAATCAAGAAGATTCAGAAATCACAAAAATGGAAGAAATGAAAGCTAATGATAAAAATGAAAGTAGAATGAATCTGACAGATAAATATATTCAGTTGGAGGATAAAATTAATGGCAAAATATATGAATTATTTAACAATAGTAATTTTATAGCTCTTTTAGAGAAATATGATATAAACAACGAAAAAGAGACTTTGAAAATTTTGAATGAAGAGCTAACAAAAAATGAAACTCAGAAGGAAAACTATGAAAGTTTGCTAGAAATTAAAAGAAATTATAGTGAATTAACACATTTATTTAATGAATTGAATTGTAATGAAGAAAACAAACATATTCTTATCGAGAGAATAAGGCAAAATGATAAGAAATTATTGGATTCAAGTTTATTGAATAATCAATTGATTAGTTCTGATAATAATTCTGGAATATTTAAAAGTAACGATTACTTGAAATTGTTATTATTGGATTTAAGGATATTAAAGAAAGGAGTTAGTTTAAATAATGAATTCTTATTGGAAAAAGAAATGATTACTGATATGCTTAATAGAAATAGAGTTCATTTCTTTACTCTTAGAATGAATGATTTGTTACAAAGACATATCGAAGATGTTGATACACTTAATAAAAAAGATGAAGATTCTTTCTATTTAGAATCTGTATTAAGAAAGAAAGTAAATCTCATACATATGGAGAATTTACAATTAAAGGAACAAATTAATAGAGATTTTTTTTTAATTAATAAGAAAGATCAAGAAATCAACAAACTAAGCTTTACTTTATTTTCATTACAAGATCAATTAGATAACTCAATTATTAATCTTAGAATGAAGTTAAAAAGCAAATATGGTAATCTTATTCATCAAGAAGATAACACTTTTGATTCAATGAATAGTGGCGAACTTCCAAATAACAATGCTTTAACAGACGATCAAATCAATACCAATCTATTAAATATTAAAGAATTATCACAAGATAATCGAGTATTATTTATTAATAAAGAAATCGATAATCAAAATAATTATTTAAATATGCATGCACACATCAGGCGCCATGATTATAATATTAATAATAATATATTAAAAGGTGGTGCCGAATTACTTAGAATCAACAACGATCAGACAGAAGTTCCGAAAAATTCAGTTATTTCAGGAATAGAGAAAAGATTCCATGAGTTGAGGTCATCTATTCCTTCAAAATTGAATATCCTTTCTCAATGTAAGCATATTAAAAGCGCAATATCAACTCCACGAGACCCAGTGGAGCAAATTAATAACCATCATTTGGTTATTACTCCAGTAGATGCGGAATGTGAATTGATTGAAAAGGATGAAAGTAAAACTCAATATGAAACTAGTTTTGATGAACGGATAAATGATAACGAACTAGCTATTATTCAAAAACAAAGCGATAATAAAAGCGAGGATGACCATAAAGATATAACGAAAACTGCTAAACCAACCAATGATATTAAAAAAATTACTGAAGAAATTGAAGACGATAAATGCGTAAATAACAAAGATGATTGTCATAAAAATGAATCTAATATCAGTAAGAATGTTTCTGAATTAGAAAAGATTAAGAAGAGTAATACTAGACCAAATTTATCACTACAAAATTATAAAACAACAGAAAAAAAAGTAAATAAAACAATTTCTGATCAGAAGAATGTTCAAGAAAACGAAAGAATAAATGGAAAGAACTTAGTTAAATCTGGCAAAGGTACAGATTTTAATAATTCAAAAACCAGTTCAAAGGAGCATATCAAAGTTAATGATCAATTATCTAACTTTACTAAACCAACAGTTAATAGCCTATCAAAAAAAAGGACAAAATCAAAAGAAAGATTAGTTGATGATTATAATAATTCAAACTCGAATAGTTTTTATAGAACCAACTCAAAAACAAATTTGATTTCAATGAGTAATTTAAAAGGGGGTATTTTTGATGATTCATACATGAATAATGAGTCAATTATATCTGCTGATATTCTTAGCAAAAGAAATCTAAGAAAAATGAATAGTGATTTAGAAACTATTGTACCTAAAGTTAAAACAACAAATTTAGTGAATAATTCAACCTTTATCATTAGCAACAAAAGCAGTACAGTGGATAAATATTTAAATGATCAAAAAATAGAACATTCTAATATAATTGAATCAAATAATCAGCCCAATTACGGAACTAATGCCCCAATTGTAAGAGCTTATAAAGCAACAATTCAAACAATTAATTCAATAAATGAATTTCAAGCGAGTAGCAATACAGAAAAGAACATAAACACAATCAATAAGAATGTGGCTAGCAATGAAACAGATTCATATTTAATTTATTCTCCTGAAGTCAAACTTTTAGACTTGCAACCTACAAACTATATAGAAGCTAATAATTTAAAAACAACTGATACGAATTTAATAAGGAGTAACACAACACCTCTATTGAATAATACCAGTAATAATAATAACAACCAGTACTACCCGGCAAACTTACTTAATAGTAGAAGCAATAGCAGTTTTTTTAATATGAATGCAACTCAAAACACAACTAACACTACACTTTTAAATGGTAATATCAATATAGTACCAAATACTAATACAAACAACAACCTTCAATATGTTGCTCCAGTACCAACTCCTATAACTATTGATGCTGTTCAACAAAAAATTGTATTCCCAAATAATTTCCATGCATTATATAAATAACTAATTTAATAATATTAATTAAACTTTTGGCGGTCATTTTTGCCGCCTTTTACGTAATTATTAATGGTCGATAAATTATTAATATATTTTGTTTGCATTCTATACCCAATTTAAAAAAGTAAATAATTAAACTATAATAATATTGTTTTGAATTGACTTGAGACGTAGAAATATATTGAAGTATTAGTATTAGTAATAATTTATAATTTATAAATGTATTATATTAAATTAATTAGCTGAATATTTGAGATTAATAGTAAATAATTTAATTAAAAATAAAAAAATTAATTGATTAAAAGTAGCTTTTTTTCTTGTCACTGGAAAAAAAATTAAAAAAACAATTAAGGTCATATTAAGTTAAAAAAAAAAGTATTTCCTTATTTTTTAACACATTCTTCTGAATAAATATCTGTAATATTATATTATATTTAATAGTTAAAAATGTTTTCAACTGAACTTTTATGGCAATGTGTTAAGAAAAACACTTCTTTCATTAAGAAGAACAATGGCTTCACTTTTACCTCTGAACCATTCAACATAATGAACTTGAACACCTTAAAGTACTCAGGTCTTGCTGCAAGAAGATCAATTAGCATGGATTTAGTTCCAAATTCCAATGGAAAGCTTGTTAAGAATGCCAAGATAACCAAGAAGAACACTGGATCAAGTACTATTAGATGCCCAAAGAAACTCATTTCTAAGGTAAATCTCTCCAATAATTTTAAACAAGCAAAGAAGACAATCAAAAATCAAATCTCATCCCGTCCAGATTTGAAGAATGTTGCTATCATTAGATATAGAAAGATCCAAAAGGCTAAGTGTTAAGATATTGAAAATATAGAAAAATGCAATAATATTTTTCTATATTTTTATCATAACAGAAATGAATATGTATTCAATTCTTACAAACACTGTTTCATTAGCTTAAATAGGTAGTAAATTTTCTAATTATTAATTTAGTGTTTCTTTTTCCTTCTATTAATCGCCTAATATAAATTAGTGCTTGAAATCGATTTATTTTGGATTTCTCACATGTAATGGTTCAAAATTGAACAATTAACCAATTCAACATTATTTACCTTTTTAAAGTAGATTTCCTATATTTCATCTATCTAGAATTTATCTTCTCTATTCTAGTAAAGTTTAAATAAACAATTGACTCCAAATTTTCGTGAGCATTAAACTATTTTCTATAAGCATTATTTAATATCATTAGCAAATATTATTGTAAATTCTGGCTTTGCTTTTTGTTCCATTTAGCCATAAACATGCAAAAATATATATTCTATATAAAAAAATTGGCGGCAACAAACATGTGGCGCCCAATTAATTAATCTCTATATTCAAAATGTCAAATTGAAAGTAACTTTTTATTTTATTTTTATTTTTTCAAATAAAGTTATTATTAAGCTTTCATTCCTTCTATAAGAATTGAAGAAGAGAGTATTCTGGAGTTATAATGGAGGGAGCACAGCTGGAAACATCTCCATTAGAAGTATGTCTTAGTAATTTGATTGGAATTGATATTAGCAGTATAAATGAAACTGAAATAAATAAATCTGGGGCAAATAATTTGCAGTTAATGTTGAATTCAATTTGGTCAGATCTCAGCAAGGAAAATACAAAAGATGGAACTGTTGTAAGTCTCCCAAGTAACCAGGAAATTTTGCTTCCTAGAGCTTATCCTCTTCCAACAAAAAAGGAAAAGACTAGATGGGAAAAATTTGCTGAACTTAAAGGTATTAAAAAGAGAAAAAGATCAAGAATGGTTTATGATCCTATTACTGATGACTTTGTTCCAAGATGGGGTAGAAACTCTATTAAGAAGATACAAAAGAAACATAATGAAGCTATTATTGAAATTAAGGGTAATATGGATGAAAACAAAGATCCAAGAGAAGCTATTAACTTAAAGAGAGATATGATGATTAATAAGCAGAGACTTAGAGAGTTAAAAAATAAAATGAATTCTTCTAAAAATATAAATAACCAAAAATCTGATGAGTTTGCATTAGGTATTGGAAACTTGAAAGATACTAACGTTAAAAGAAGTAAGACCCAAGTAAAGGAACTCTTTGATAGAGTTTCTTTATCAACTGCATCCTATGGAAGAAGAGATAAAGCACTTCCAGATGAAGATCGTACAACTAATAAAGTAAAGAAAGTTAAGAAAATTCTCGATACTAAAAATGAAAATGAAAAGTATAAAAGTATTTATAGTAAAATTCTTAAACAAAACTCCAATCTCTAGGAATCACTCATTTTGTATAGCTAGCTCGCTTTTAACAACATAGTTCTAAGTGAAAAGATTACATTAATTTAAAAATTATTTAGAAAGAGTAACTAGATTCAAAATTTATACTAACCAGATCAATCTAATAGCTATTATCTATGCTTTCTGCACAACTGCGATACTTTTACTTTAGATAAATCCTTGAGATGGACAAAAATTATCAATATGTATATTTTGCTGTACTTTCTAAAAGCTTCAAATATATGACACAAATTTGCCCGCCAAAAAAAAAAATAAGTAATATTTTACATTAGAATGTGCAAAAAGATTTATTTATAATAGAAATATAATTAAATAATTGATTTTTTTTTTTAAATATTAAATAACCAAATTTTTAAAATCAGAGGCCTGAAACAGTAAAGCTTTTTATTAAAATAAGGAATTATATAATTATTTTCTTGTTATGATCATTAACTAAAATAAGTAGTATTTCAAATACTATTATAATGGAAGCGGATATTACGCCCATTGGGAATAGTACTGGTGGTAATAATATCTATTTCAAAGGTAATAACCCAGGCCAGATATCAATTGCTGAGATTAGTAATGATAATATATCTAAAAGAGAAAGTAGATGGTCAAAAGTGAGTGATGGATCTACAAGTAGATGGAAAAGTGTATATGAAAAAGAGTATATCCCTCCAGCTTACTCAGACTTTCCTCCAGGAATGAGTAACTATGAAATTGATCAGTTTTTAAGAGAGCAAAGATTGGACGAATTAATTTACAAACTGCAAATGGGAGAAATAGAGTATGGTAGTCCAGATATTAGAGAGCCTAGTCCGCCTCCAATTTACGATAAGAATGGCTCAAGAATAAATACAAGGGAAGTAAGAGTAAGAAAGAATATGGAGGAAGAATTATCAAATTTAATAGAATATATGTCAAAAAATGTGGAAGGCTATGTTGTACCAAAAGATTATAAACCATTAAAAAAGACCAAAAAGTTGATAATACCTTTAGATAAGTATCCTGACTATAATTTTATGGGCTTAATTATAGGCCCAAGAGGATATAATCATAGAAGACTAGAAGCAGAAAGTGGCACTCAGATTTCAATACGTGGAAAAGGAACTACTAAAGAAGGAAAAAAATGTGATCATCAAACTGAAGAAGAATTGGCGATGCCAATGCACATTCATATTACTGCAGAGTCTCAATACAAACTGGATAAAGCTGTAAGTATGATTCAGCCGCTTTTGGATCCTTTTCACCCTTTACATGAAGAATATAAGAGGGATGGATTGCAACAACTTGCTATTATCAATGGTACATTGAATACAAATTTGAATAACTCTAGTAGCCTTATTAATACATTTTCAAGTGGAAATACTGCTATAACTTTGACAAAAGGGTGCTTACATTGCGGCTCTACGCAACATCCTACTTACGCCTGTCCAGACGTTAATTCACTCAATTCATTTAAAAGACCTGATATTAAGTGTAGCATTTGTGGTGACAAAGGTCATATTACAAAAGATTGCAAACAATATGTTCCTAACAATAATGTCGAAGAAGAATTTAAGAAAATGATGATTGAACTTGGCCATGAAGTAAATTATAATACAGAAGCAACTAATAATGTCATTGAACATTCTAGCAGTGAGTACAATCCAAATGGTGATTATTATGAAAGTCTTTATTCTAATAATGATGGCCAGAGTTACTACCAAAATGGCTACGATCAACAAAACTACGAATACCAAACTGAAATGAATAATGATAGTACTAATTTTGCTTATCAAACTTACCAAAGCAGTATTTATAATAATATAATGTTGAATAATGGTAGTATTCACAATCAATTGAATAGTAGTAACAACAATGATGATGACGATGATAATATGGACGAATCAGATTAATTTATTTGGTAAATATTACTATTTTTATTATATAAATAATATAAAAGTTAATTCTAAAATAGATAAAAATCTTTATACTAATTTTTTTTACTAATTAATATTTAAAAAAAACAAAAACAATAGTTTGTTGAAAATATTAATAATAAATTTTATTTGATTTATTTGCTAAACTATGTTCTTTTGTATTTCTTTCCACATAAATATTATATTGCATGTGAACATATACGTATTGCAAGAAATGCCGGTATAGAATGACATGTGGGGTTTTCCCGCCTTAACGATAGAGATGGTATTATTTTTACGAGTTTTAACTTTATTTAGGGAATAAAGAATGATAATAATTTATTAGAAAGAAAAGATATCAAGCTGAATAAATTGTTGCATTTTTTACGGTAAATTCATAAAGGAATTTGATATTAATTAATTCAGAAACTGGAATTTTACTTTTTTTCTATTTTCTTTTTATCAGTTAAATGATTGAATCGTCCAAGTAGGGAAAGGGGGTTATAAAATATTAATAATATATTTGAAAAAATCTATAAAAAGAAATCAAGAAACTATTATTGTTTGAAATATTCTTTATCAAGTTAAAGAAATCTTATGCCTTTATTGTAAGAAGTCATTTATAGAAAAATCGAAGAATGTTTGGTTTTAGTAGATTTACATCTGGTAATTTTTTCTCAGGAGGATTTGAAAATGACAATATACATGATGATTTTGAACAAATTAACAGGGGTGGATCTAACTTTAGAAGCTCAAGTTCTAATCTATTTATCAATGAATACTCTTGTTATCCAGTAAGTTTTGCAGGAAGAGATGAGCTTGAAGGTGGAAACAAAATACTACTACCTCCATCAGCTTTAAATCAATTGGCTAGAAGAAACATTACTTGGCCAATGTTGTTCCAAATTAGCAACCCTGCAAAGAATAAATTTACGCATTCTGGTGTTTTGGAATTTGTTGCTGAAGAAGGCACATGCTATATGCCTTATTGGATGATGCAGAATCTTGAATTACAAGAAGGAGACATTACTTCAATCATGAATACATCATTAAGCAAAGGTACTTATGTTAAGTTTATGCCCTTATCAATGGATTTCTTGGATATATCTAATCCTAAGGCAGTTTTGGAAACAACTTTGAGAAACTTTGCAACTTTAACAGTTGGTGATATTATAACTATTCATTACAATAACAATTCATATAGGATAAATGTTCTTGAAACTAAGCCAAATAATGCAATTTCAATCATAGAAACTGATATTCAAGTCGATTTTGCGCCACCGCCTGATTATGTTGAAGATTATAACAAGAGTGAAAGTAGAACAATGACTGATACTAATTTGACAGCATCTGTTACTTCAGAATATTCAATGAGTAATACTGACTCAATATTTTCTGGCCACTGCGAAAGATTGGATGGCAAACCCATAAAACTTAACAGCAGTAGTAGTCTATATAGCAATAAAAGTGGTCAAACAAATAATTCGAATCCTGAACCATGGAAAACTGACAGAATACCTGGAGGTGTTAGGACATATAACGAGAAATATCAGGAACTAATTAAGAGCGGAAGAATTCCAGGAATTGTTGGTGTTGTTAAGAAATGATATCAGACCAGACTGGATCCTTTATAAATTATCATTATTTGGCGATGATCTATCAAATGAACGAGATCTTTTTTTTTCCACACAAACTTTATTATATTTTCCAGAATTACAACTGTTTTCATTGTTATCATTATTTTTATAATATTTATTTTGATTATTTGAATTGTAATTCATCATTGATGATAGCTTTTCTTCTCTTGTTCTGTCGAGCTTTCTTTTATATTCATCATTTCTTATAGTATTATCGTCAATATTACAGAATCCCTCTGATGTTTTATTTGCCATTTTTCTTAATTCCTCCCATGTTGGCCTTGTTGATCTCTGAAGTCTTTCCTTGATTGTAGATCCTTCTTGTTTGACAATCTTTCTCTTATTATAATAATATGGGTTGTCAACTCCTCCTGGCTTAAACCCACGGCATTTTGCCATATTTTAACTCAAAAATCAGTTTACTTAATTTTAATTAATTAATTATTTTTATTTAATAAAAAAATTTAGTTATTTTTCATCTTAATGAATAATTAAAATATTAAACCTTTTTCAAATTTTTTAATAACTATTTGGAAAAGCCCGCCAAACTCTGCATGAATTTTTTTTTCATTTAATAAATTGTTATATTATTATTTAAACTTTTGAAGGATTGGATTTGTAGATTAAAAAAAGAGGATATAAGGAAGTAAGATTATTCAGAATATAAAAAAAGAAAAGTCTGTAGAAAGAGTAACAATATTCTGTCAATAATTTACCTTTTTATTTCGTTATAAGAAAGCTATACTTTTAAGAACAATTTCTATATAAAAAAGTTAAGAATATGAGCGCTTTTATAAGTACAAGCTTTTCTCTTCTTTTAAAAGAGCTATTCTCCAATAAATCAATTGATACACTTAAAGATAAGATACTTGAAAATATTGATATAAAATCGGCACAAATATTAAGTAAAAATATTAAAAAAAAGCATGTTTCTAAATTATTTAACAGATTTCTCTTATTTTCTTTTTTATTCTTCTCTACTGGATTAGGTTACTACTATTATACAAAGATTTATAAAAAACGAGCAAACAAAGATCCTAACTACAGAGCTTATAATTTATTTGGTGATATTTTTAGTAAATTTTCCAGAAAAAAATTTACCAAGCTGACTTAATTAAAATGCAATATTAGAATAAAATAAAATATCAGTTGGCGCCAAAACATGCGTTTTCATTTCCACTGGCCCCACACACTCGTGCAAATAAAATGATTAGAATCAAAACTGGCATCTTAAGTTAGGGGAATTTACTTATTATCGTCACTTCATTACAATTATTTTAAGTATATAATTCATGCTTGTTTAAGCGTGAGGAGGGAGAAATAGTTAGAGTGACTATACTAAGACAAAATCATATTCCAATAAAATTTCCAGAGATTTTAATAGAAAATAAAAATTCTACAAATATATCCTTTCTCAAAATAAAACTAACAGATATATATTAGACCTACTTATTCATTGTTACATATCCCGATTCATTATTTTACTTAAATTGATAATAAAAGTTAGAAGTGACAAAGGCGGGAAAATGTCTATGAAAAAGTTGCCTAGAGATATAAGCCTTCAGGTATTCCACCCTTCTTTCTATATAAAGCCTTTTCTTTAGCTTTCCTGAGATCTTCTTGTGTAACTCTCATCCTTCTTTCTCTAAGAGCCAGAAGACCAGCTTCGGTACAAATTGCTTTAATATCTGCCCCACTAATATCATCTTTTGCCATAATAAATTCCTCCAAGTCAACATCATCAGATAGAGTCATTTTGCTTGTGTGAATTTGAAAGATTCTTCTTTTAGTTTTACAGTCTGGATTGGGAAGTTCAATCTTTCTATCAATTCTTCCAGGTCTAATAAGAGCTGGATCTAGACTTTCAATTTTATTAGTTGCCATAATAACTTTAACATCCCCTCTTGCCTCAAATCCATCCAATTGATTAAGTAATTCAAGCATAGTTCTTTGAATATCTCTCTCACCTCCACTTTGAGAGTCATGTCTCTTAGTACCAACAGCATCAATTTCATCAATAAAAACAATACTTGGAGCATTTTCCTCAGCAACTCTGAATAACTCACGTACAAGTTTTGGTCCATCTCCTAAATACTTTTGAATTAGTTCACTTCCAACTACCCTTAAAAAGGTTGCTGAAGTTTCATTTGCAACAGCTTTAGCTAAAAGAGTTTTACCAGTTCCTGGAGGACCATACAAAATTACTCCTTTTGGAGGTTTAATACCAATGTCATCATATAATTCAGGATGTGTTAAAGGAATTTCTACAGCCTCCTTTATTTCTTGGATCTGCTGTTCTAAACCACCAATATCTGCATAGCTTTCCAAAGGAGCTTTATCAACTTTCATTACAGAAACTAAAGGATCCACCTCATCATTCATTATTCCAACAACAGAATATACTTTATTATGTAATAATACTGAACTTCCAGGTTCAAGTTGGTTCTTGTCTACAAACGATAAAATATTTACATAATACTCAGACCCTACTGATGATGAAACTATTGCATGATTCTCATCTATAATTTCCTCTAAAGTTCCAATATTCATTGGTGACCCTCTTAAATCATCCACTTTATTGTGTTCTTCTTCTGCTGTCTCTGCTGATGGCTTTACACTTTCCATACTTGTAATAAATTCTTGTTCCATCATTAAATAGTCTTTAATTCTCTCATACTTTAATAATCTTAGTCTACATTTGGCATTTGGAACTACTGCCGGCAATCTAGCATATTGTGGTGGGCCTTTTTGCTTTCTTTTCCTTTTCATTTCCATTGGAGGTGGGGCGGATTCTAATTTCTTTTTCTCATCTTTACCATTGTTCTTTGACTTCCTATTATTTTTCATCCCCCCCTCCCCAAGTACACCATGTGAATTTCCCATACTTTTCTCTAACCTACCTTTACCTTACTTGAGCATATATTTTATTGTGTGTGTATTATATTCAAATCTGCCTTAATTTGAATTGCCAGTCTCTCCAAAAGATTCCTTTTATTACTCTTCTCCTCAAAATTATTACCTTATTGAAATTTGTACCTTAGAAATCTTCTTGTACTTTATTAATGCTATTATAACAATACAGTTAAAATTTAACGCATTTATTTATTATTATTACTTTTGCCCCAATAAATTATTTATATAATATACCCCCTTAAAATTTGCCCGCCCCCTCATTCTTATACCCAATAATTTAATGGATCAAACATTTGGCGCGCATAATTGCTCTTAAATTTTAAAAAGCCCTAAACAATCACTATTATTAATAATTATTGCATGAAAAAATATTAAAAAGATAATCAAATAAATTTTTTGGAACTTTGAAAGTTTCTTTGTTCTTAAATATTAATAATAGGTGCTTTCATGTAAATAGCAAAGCTGAAAATATCTATAGTCAAGTTTAATATAGTAAATATATTGGTATTCATAGCTCTGGCGCCAGCGCCAGGTGCATTTCTTATTTTTTGATTATATTTAGAATTGATTATTAATTAGAAAAAGGTACAAATTTTAGCTGCAACCTAATCAATTTCTTTTTCTAACTCTAATAAGTTAGTAATATTATTTTAAATTAGGTAACAAGTATCAAGTATTTATCCTCTTCATTCTTTAAACTGAGAATTTATTAAGACTTTTTTCCAATTATAAGAAAAAAATAAGACTTGTCAAACCAATAATATTAATTAAATCAAACTTAATTCATGTGATTATCAATAATTAATAATCATGGAGAATAAGAGAAGAACAGATATAAAAAAACATTCAATTTTTGATTATAAGTCTCTTACAAAAGCATTAGACGATGCAGGTGTCAAAAGAATTCATGCATATACAATTTGGAGGAATATTGTACAAAAAGGCATTAAGAATATGTCAGAAATTAAGGATATACCAAAAGCTGCCTATAAAATTATAAATGAACAATTTTCTATCTTAAATATACAATTAATTAATTCACAAACATCCAAAGATGGTAATACAACCAAAATTATCTTCAGATTACAAGATTCTCATGAAATTGAAGCTGTAATTATGAGATACGGTGATGATCAGGTTAATGAAAATACAAACATTTGTAACAGTAATAGTAATAATAAAAACAATGATAGTAATCAACAAGAAATAAGTACTTCATCCAAGTATAAGAGAATCTCAATATGTGTATCATCGCAAATTGGATGTAGAATGGGTTGTATGTTTTGTGCAACAGGATCTATGGGTCTTAGAGGTTCACTTTTATCAGGAGAAATTTTACAGCAATTATATTATATAAAAAATATACTCAAAGAACCTGTGAGAAATGTTGTTTTTATGGGAATGGGAGAACCGTTGGAAAATTATGATGAAGTTATTGATTCAATTAGATTAATGGTTGACCCTAGAATATTCTCGTTATCTTCTGGACATATTCTGGTTAGTACTGTTGGTATACCTTCAAATATTATTAATCTTGCAGATGATTTACCTGGAGTTGGACTTTGTTTAAGCTTACATGCACCAAATCAATCACTTAGAGAGAGAATTATTCCAATTGCAAGATTATATAAAATTTCTGATTTAATGAGATCTTTGGATATTTTTATTTTCAAGACGATAATTAATAAATGTTATAAAAATTTATTAGATGATAGAAATAAAGATCACATTAAAGACAATATGAATTATGATGATATTTTAATCTCGAATAAATTATTATATGGACATAAAATGATAATTATTGAATATACAATGCTTAAGGATGTGAATGACTCTGAAGATCATGCAGTTGAACTTGCAAATTTGCTGAAAAATACTCCAATTTCAAAAAATATTATTGAGGAAATAATAGACAATAGAGATGATAGTGTTAAAATGAATATTAATTATATGTCTGATAACAAAATAATTAATAAAAACTTTAAAAGCCATATTGCGAGTACCATCTTTAAAGAATTATCTAAAGACTTTAATAGAACCAATTTTGCTATTGTTAATCTCATTCCATACAATAAAACCAATACAAGTACTCGTTTTTCCACTCCATCTAAAGAAATTATTACCAAATTTGCCAAGGTACTTATTGATTTGAATATATTTGTAACTGTTAGAAGAAAAATGGGGGATGGAATTTTCGGTGCGTGTGGTCAGCTTGCATTAAAACAAGCAAAAAATTATAATATTGAAGATGTAAATCAACAATTAAAAGTTTCTGATGATGAAGATAATTCTGATGAAGATTTTATTGATGATGAGTTATTTATGAATTCATCTGAAATTGAAGATTCTGAGCTTGAAGCAATGACAAAGCCTGTTAATAATAGTAATAATTCAACAAAGGCAGTAAATTTAAGTGCCAATTCATTATTTACCATTCAAAAAAAGTTTAATGATAACTTCAAAATCTCAAATGTATTTTCAAGAATCTTCTTATCATATTATAATGTATGCAAAAGCTTTATATTAAATAATAAAACATCCATTTTTTTACTGGTTGGGTCTGGTCTTTATATTCATTACTTTTTTAGAAGAAATAAAAGATTGCTTTAATATATATAAATATAATTCCAATTAAAATTTATTCACATATTATAAATTAGATATATTATAGTAATTTTTTTAATCGTATTATTTGATGAACTTTATCATTATTATTTTGAGTTTACAACATTTTCAATTGTTTCAACCAATTCATATAATGAATCTCCGTCATCGTCGAAAGTTAGAATAGAAATATTTGGAACCTTATTTAAAAGTTTCTGTGCATTATCTTGATTTGTATCAATATGCATATTAGCTTGTAGTTGTCTTGCCATATTTGGAATAGATTCAGGTTTTTCACAAAAAACAAGTCTATGTTTCTTTAATCCAGCTTCAAATATTCCAAATTCTTGCATATAATTCAATATAACCAGTTCATCTTGCTCAGTATCAACCTGAATAAATAGAAAAAGATCAGTAAAACCAGAAAGCTTGATCAGAGACTCTTTTACCTTTAGCTTCTTAAGATTCTCAGCTTCTTTACTGTAGCAAAATCCGATTGAAACTCTAAATATTGAATTATCAGAAGTAAAATTTCCACTTTGTAGATTTGCATCAATTTCACCCCTATCAAATGCACTTGAGCTAGTATTGATATCTCGATTATTATTATTAGTGCTAATATTATTAGCATTTTCATTAAAGCTGGAATCTTTTTTACTAATAAAATTTAATATATAATTAAATATGTTTTTAATCAAATATTTATAAATTAAGTGGAAAAATAATACAATAATACCCAAGAATATCGTCCAAACTATTAATAATTGCAAATTCTGACTGGAATTAGTTTTTGCAGCATTCAATTTTTCTTTCTTCCTAGACATTTTAAATGTGTTATGCTCACTAATTACTTGTTTAAGATCCAAGAATTTTTGTATTGCTATTAAGTTATTAAATGAGTGTAACAAAAACTCCACTTCACTCGGAAAATTCTTAAATTATCAACTTTTGTATAATATTAAATTATAAATTCTGAAATATGTCAATTAGAGAATATTACTTTTGCTGCAATATAATTTTCACTGAAATAGTAAAAATTTGGCGCGCATTTCAACTGATTTTAACCTATAAGTTAATCCAATTAAGTCGTAATACAGATGGAATGCTAAGTTTTTGATTCTGGAGATTTAAAAAAAAGGGAAGATTTAAATACGAATATCCTCCCCACATGCATGCACATTCTCATAAGCCAACAAGAGATATGAGTAGCTTTATTCTTTTCTTAGGTTCTGGTACCGAACAAGGTACGCCAAATCTTGAGCATGTATTTAAAAATATAGATAATGTTAATAAAGGAAACGACCCATTTTGTGGTATATGTCAAGAGTCAATTAAGATGAAGAATAAAAATGTACGTAATCCATTTTCTATTTTAATTAAGAATCCAGTTAGTAATTTAAATAGTTCTGAAAGTGAACGCCATGATACATTTCTTTTTGAAATTGGCTCAACATTTAGAATATCAATGCTAGAATATGCAATACCTGCAAATATTAATAGATTGGATGCCATTTTTTGTATGGGTTCGGATGAATCATCTTTTAATGGAATAGATGAAACAAGAGAAGTTCAAAAATATGAAAGACCTGTGGGAAACGATGGAATAGTATTTTATGAGCCAAAAATTAGAGTACCAATATATTTTACATCTTCTGCATTAAACAAATTTAATGACTGGTATAGTTACATAATTAATTATTCTTTAAAAGATGATTTAAAATCAAAAACAAAAGTTGGTTGTGTTCAACTTAACATACTTGATCCAAGAAATTCTCCAGATGTTACTAAAATTGATTCAATATCCAAATTTAATGATTATATTAGCTTGAATAATGATATTGAGATAAGTGATGAAATTGATAAAAACTTAACTTTGAATCCAGTGATTATTCAATATTCCAATGAAATAAAAATTACATCATTATTTTTTATTGATTCAGATAATAAACTTTCTTCTGGATATTGTATTGAATATGCAAGTGATAAAAAATTGATTTGCATTATTCCAAGATATTCTATTATTCCAAAAGAAACTTTAGCATTTTTAAAAACGATTCAACTTATTAATATACTCATCTTTCCCAATTGTCCCAAATGAATCAATTTCGATTAATTCAAAATCAATCAAAGATTCAATAAATTTTTGCGCAAATATAATAAATACTGAGAATATATTCTTTTATAGTATTGATTGTAAGTATTCACATGATTTTGTTCAAGAGATCGTTGATAAAAATAGTATTGAATTTCCCAAGTTAAAATTTACGATATCTTTCGACTCTCAAATAATTCCAATTATTAGCTAATAATTGGTTTTCTTTCAATTACATTTGACTTAAAATTTAATTATTCCAATACATTTGTATATTCTTTATTCATTTCTTTTTTTCAATTTTATCAAGAAATTTTTCATAATAAAATCTTCAACTGATTTCTCCATTCCTAAAAATAACTTAATTCTTAACTAATTTTTTAAAAAATTGCATTTTTTTTTTTTTTTTGTGCATGAA
>NC_006982.1:0-84326 GCF_000165345.1 Cryptosporidium parvum Iowa II | reverse complement strand
CATGAATAAAGAAAAGAGTATTATTGATTTAATTATTATGTCAATCAATGATACGATATTAATAAAAGAATTAAAAGATAAGGAAGAAATAAGAAAAATAAGTATAAGAAAAAGAAAAGATAAAGAAAAAATAGATTTTGTGGAATGGTTTATAAATGATCATAAAGAAATAATGTTTGAATGGAATGATACAATAAAAAAACAAATTTATATTAAAATTATTAATATAAAAAAGAGAATTAATAAATATTTTGAAATTTATAATAATCAATTAGGAATAATTAAAAGTGATGAATATAAATTTAATTATGATTTAATCAAAAGAATTATTAAATATGAAAATTATATTAATATGATGAAAGAATATAAACAAGAATGTATTGATATTAATTTAGATAATATAATTAATAATAACAATAATAATAATAATAATAATAATAATAATGACAAGAAGGAATTTAATAGAAAGATTTATTCAAATCTATTAAATAATGAGATTGAAAAGAATTATAAAGATTATATTTTAAAATTGATAATAATTAGAGAAATTAATAATTTAACAATGTTATTATTAAAAAATCAAGATAATAATAATCTTAAAAAGAAGATGATTGAATTAATATTAATCAAAAAATTTAAAGATTTTTATATATTAATAATGAAGAATTATGGAATTAAAATGAATCATATTAATAATAATATGATTGAATATTATTATGAAAATTTAAATGATAGATTTCAATATTATAATAATAATAATAATAATAATAATAATATAATTGATGAAAATTGTTCAATATTAAATGAAGAAAAAAATGAAAAAATGATAATAAATAATAATATAATATTAAAGAAAAATAAACAAAATGAGAGAATTTATAGAATTGGAAATATACATCCTAATTTAAGAGGATTATCATCAATAATAATAAATAATATTAATGATAATAATATAAATAAAAATTTGATATTATTAAAAAAAAATTCAGATAATAATTATAATATTAATGATGAAAATAATAATAACAATTATTATTATAATTATAATAAAATACAAGTATTAATGATAATAAATGATATGATACAAATTTTATTATTGAATATAAATCATTTTAATAATAATAACAATAATAATAATAATAATAATAATAATAATAATAATAATAACATGTTATTATTATTAAAACTAGTGGATAATATACTAATAAGAATAATATTATTAACAATAGAAAATATTGTTGATATTAATAATGAAGATGATGATTATATTGAAGATTATGATGATAATAATAATAATATGAATAATAGCAATAATAATAATAATAATAATTATTATTATTATTATTATAAAAATAAAATTAAAATTGGAGGAAATAATTATAATGAATATAATGGAATTAATTTAAATATAGAATTAATTGGAGAAGTAATAATTGAAATAATGTTATATTTTGGAAAATATTATCAAAATGATGAAGAAATAAAAGAAGAAATTGATTTAATGATTAATAGAATAAAAGAAATGGATGAAATTGAATTAATAAATTCTGATTTATTATCATTATTAATTTTAAAAATGAGTCAAAAATATAAGATATTTAATAATGAACAATTAGATAATAATAATAATAATAATAATAATAATAAAATTATTAAATATAATAAAATTGAATTAATTATGTTTAAAAATGAAATAAAACAATTATTAAATGATAGAATGAGAGATAATAAAGAAATTATAAATAATGAAAAGAATAATAATAAAAATAAAGAGGAATATGAAGAAATTCAAATTGAAGAAATTCAAGTTGAAGAAGAGAAAGTTAATGATGATTATGATCCAATTAGTAATGCAATGATGATTTGGGAATATTAATAGTTGGTCAATTTTTTTATTATAAATTTCTTGATATTATTGGTGATCATATTAAAACCATATATATATATATATATATATATATATATATAAAGTCTTATTATTTTGTTAAAATTAGTAATAAAATTGGTTATATTAATTATGATTGAAAGGCTATTAGGTTATTATAATTAAGTATTTATTTAACTTTAAATTTCAAAAAAAAAAAAAAAAAACCTTAAAGGGTTGAGGCTCGAGGTGAAACCCGAAGCTTAAATCCCTAAGACGTTTGGAGGTCAAAACCTTACCTTAATTCTTTATTTTAAGCTAGAAAGCCAGAAAGCCTGAAATCCCAAGCCAACTCTTAAAGGCCAGAAAGCCTGAAAGCCAGAAAGCCTGAAACCCTAAGCCAACTCTTAAAGGTCAGAAAGCCTGAAACTCTAAGTCAACTTTTAAAGGTCAGAAAGCCTGAAACCCCAAGTCAACTCTTAAAGGCCAAAAAGCCTGAAAGCCAGAAAGCCAGAAAGCCTGAAACCCTGAGCCAACTCTTAAAGGCCAAAAACCTGAAACCCCAATTCAACTCTTAAAGGCAAAAAAGCCTGAAACCCTAAGCCAACCCTTAAAGGCCAAAAATTCTGAAACCTCAAGCCAACCACCCTTGGAGGCTAGAAAGCCTGAAACCCTAAGCCAACTCTTAAAGGTCAGAAAGCCTGAAACCCTAAGTCAACTCTTAAAGGTCAGAAAGCCTGAAATCCCAAGCCAACTCTTAAAGGCCAGAAAGCCTGAAAGCCTGAAACCCTAAGCCAACTCTTAAAGGCCAAAAAGCCTGAAAGCCTGAAACCCTAAGCCAACTCTTAAAGGTCAGAAAGCCTGAAACCCCAAGTCAACTCTTAAAGGCCAAAAATTCTGAAACCTCAAGCCAACCACCCTTGGAGGCTAGAAAGCCTGAAACCCTAAGCCAACTCTTAAAGGTCAGAAAGCCTGAAACCCTAAGTCAACTCTTAAAGGCCAGAAAGCCTCAAGCCTCAAGCCAACTCTTAAAGGCAAAACCTTAATTCTTTATTTTAAACCAAAAAACCCAAAATCCCAAGACAAATTTAACCCCAAAACCCAAAACTAAAAACTATCAAACATAAAACCTTACAAAAACTTAACTTAACTTAAACCTTTTCTAACTAAAATAAATTTTTTTTCCTATATCAAATCGTGATTTTGTATTGTTTTTTTCATGAATTTTTTTATTTTTCTTATTTACTTTCTAGTTGGAATTAAAGTAAAGAGAAGTCATAAAAATGATATCTCTGGCAATATTTTCATGTATTAAACATAATTTTTCTTCAAGTATTTTATCTCCCATCATTTTTGCTGCTATTATAAGTTTTCTAACAAGTTCATCAAGTCTTAAAATTGTTCTAACAATTGTACCTTCATGTAAATTCATTTCAGAATTATGTACAAATTCCATAATCTCTTTAAGTGATTCTTTATTTGACCATTTATAAGCAATTAACATAAATTTATCATTACATAAAGACCAAAAATGTTCAGTATCTAAATTTATTTGATGTTTATAATGAGTTTTTTCATAATCTGTATGAATATTAATAAGCTCATCATGAGCATTCAAAAGTTCAACAGAAGGTAATGAAGGTCTATCTATACCAAGAATATTATTATTATTATTATTATTATTTGTACTAGTATTTGAATTTGATAATGATTCCATTTTTTCAGGAAATACAAAGCAAGATAATATAGCCGTAATTTCATGAATATTATTTAATTTATGTAACATACCATTCAGTAATATTTCTATTAAAGTAAGTTCATCACTTGTAAGTAATTCTGATGCTATTCTACCTTTAGTTGTAATAGTAAGATTTTCATTAAGGAATCCTTTTTCAATTAATAATTGTATTTTAAGTTTCATTTCTGGATAATCATCCAAACTTTCATCATTTATGAAATGTTTATAAATTGATATTTCATGATCCAATTTATTAAGTTCAACAATAAGTTGAATCATAGTATTATTACCATTATTATCATTATGATTATTATTTTCTTCAATAATAAATGAATAACAATTTTTGAATATATGATTATTAACAAATTCTGGGAAAAGATCATTATATCTTTGTAAAAGTTCATAATATTCAATTTCTATTGATTTTAGTGTTTTGGAAATGGGTAATAATTTTGGCCAGTTTTCTGGTATGTTTGAAGATGAAGATGAAGAATATTCAGTAATATTTCCACGATTAGTATTTAATTGTTGGTTTTGTTGTTCTTGATGACTAATGAATTCAAAAAGATTTACCTTCATACCTTTTTTATTGTTCTTATTCTTTGGTTTTGGACCAATATTAGGATTTATACCAGAATTTCCTAAATTATTATTTTTTAAAGAATTATTACAATTACCATTCATATTATTTATACTATTCTGATTTGATAAAAAGTCTTGAACAGAGTTTTTAAGTAAAATTGCAATGTTATGTAATATGGAAATATCTTTAAAATTAATACTTTTAAGAAGATTTGTTTGATTATTTGTAGCTGAAGCATTAAAATCAAAAATGAACATAAAAAGTTCTAATGGAACATTTTGAAAAATATAATAATTATTAATGTTTTTAAATAATGGATTGATTTCATTAATATTTGTATTATTATATAAAGATGTTGAAATTAATAATTTCTGAGAATTAAATGTTGAATGATGAATCAAATTGATTGTTGTAGAGTTTTTTGAAGAATACGATGAAGAAGAATTTCTTTGATTATTATTCTTTTTAGATCTATCAAGATCTATCAAGTTTTGTACTACACTGATTTGTCGATTCTTATTAGAATTTTGATAATTTTGAATACTTTCTTCAACAACATCATAAAATTGAATATCATTATTAGAATCACCAATTCCTTTATTATTATTATTATTATTATTATTATCATTACCATCCATAATATTTTTTGAAAGATAATTATTTGATGAAAATTGAAAATCAATAAATTCTTGTGAATAAACAATAATAGAAGAAAGTGTTGATGTTGGATTATATTCCAAAATATTTGCAAACATTGGTAAAGATTTACCAGTCAATGAAAAAGAATTGAATAGTATTAATCTTCCAGGATTAAGAATCTTCTGAGAAATTATATTCTTATTAATTGATGAATTACATAGTTTTTGAAATAATTGACCAGAAATTAAATTTGAAGTTTCAATAGTTGAAATTAAACCATTAATAATATTTAATAAAGATTCAGAATCAGATTCAAATTGAAATTCATCTTTTTGATTTGTATTTCTTTGATTATAATTAGAAATAACCAAATTACTATTATATGATTCTAATATAGAATGTAATTTTGAAAGTATGATTTGATGTCTTTTAAGCTTTCTATTCAAATTTCGATGAAATATTGGAAGATTAATTGATCTGAACATTTCTTTAAATGATTTAGTCATCATATCTTCAATTTTAAGTGAATGTCTACAAGAAAGTTGAAGTATCATCTGATATGTTAATCTGAATTTACTTTGTACTGGTAAATAAGTATTAAGCATCATCTTTACAATATCAATACATTCTGGTATTGTTTCATGTGATGAATTAAATATAAATACATTACCAAAAGTATCAATACCTCTTCTTCCAGCTCTTCCTGACATTTGTGTATATTCAGAAGAAAGAAGTATTCTATTTTTTCGTCCATCATATTTTTTAATACTAGTAAATACAATAGATCTAGCTGGACAATTAATTCCCATAGATATTGTCTCAGTTGCAAATAATACTTTGATTAATCCTCTAGTAAATAAGATCTCAGTCATTTCTTTGATAATTGGAAGCATTCCACTATGATGAATTCCTATTCCTCTTAAAGCTAATTCTTTACATTGTAATAATTGAGGAATTTTTTGATCCAATTCATTTAATTTACTTGTGGATTCTTTAATAAATGTAATAATATTACTTTTTTCATTATGATTGTATAAAAAGTTGAGATTTGGTAAATTGGTTGCTAATTGTTCCACTTTTCTCCTAGAAAATCCAAATAGTATGACAGGTAATTGATCATTTTTCTCCAAGAGCTTTAAGAACACTTGTAATCTATAAACTTCAGTCTTGAATTTGGTTTCTGCACTAGAAAGAATTCCCCCAGATCCTCCTTTTGCTCCAGCAGAAGATGAGATTTGCTTGTTAATTGCTGAGATCCTAAGCATTGCAATATTGTTGTCTTCAACTTTCGCTTCTTGGGATTGGATTTCTTGGGATTGAGTTTCTTGGGATTGAGTTTCTTGGGATTGGTCTTCTTGGATTGGTTCTTCTTGGGACTGAACTTCCTGGGTTGGATCTTCTTGACTGGGATCCTCTTGATTTGGGTCTTCTTGACTGGGATCCTCTTGATTTGGGTCTTCCTGAGACTGAATTTCTTGAGATGAGTTCGCCTTAGATATTGACGAACTGAGCTTACTGACCTTGCTTTTTAAGCTACTAATACTCTTCTTAGATTTTGAAGTTTTAATAAAATCCAGCATTTCCTTGTATCCATTTATATTGAACTTATTATTCTCATCCATTATTTGGAAACATTTCTCGTAAATGTAAAGATAATGCTTCAAAGGAACAGGCCTATGTAAAGTTCGAATGCAATAAACAGTATTTTGTTTAATCCTTCCAATCCAATTAGCAAACTCTATATAATTTGGAATTGTTGCCGATAACAAAACCAGTTGAACTTTTGGATCCAATAATATCAATACCTCTTCCCAAACAACGCCTCTCTCCAAATCATTAATATAATGAACCTCATCAAATATTACCGTCTGAATTTGTTCAATACAAGGATCATTTCTATATAGCATTGTCCTCAAAATCTCAGTTGTCATTATTACACATTGTGCATCAGGATTAATACTCACATCTCCTGTAATTATTCCAATCCTGTTTCTTTGAGTAAATGATGAATGTGCAGGATATTCTCTAAATCTATTCAAAAATTCTCGATATTTTTGACTACTTAAAGCTTTAATAGGAGATGTATATATTGCTTTCCTTCCATTCTTATTAGCTAACTCTATTGCATATTCTGCTACTGCTGTTTTTCCTGCTGAAGTGTGAGCTGCAACTAAAACATGGTCTCCATTATGTATATTAATTACTGCTCTTTTCTGAAAATCATCCAATTCATAGGGATATTTTAATACCACATTCTCCAAATCTTCTGAATCATCCAAATCTTCTTTCTTACAAGGCTCATAGCCTATAATTTCCCTGAAATCAGAAACATCTCGCTCATCTTCTATACTCCATTTCTTCCTGATAAATCCCTTCTTTTTCTTTCTTTCCTCTTCCTCACCATTCTCCTCTCCTTCCTTACCCTCTTTTAGACTGATTCTGGAAACTTTTTCTTCAACCATATCCAAATCATTTTTTTGATCATTCTTTTCTTCATCCTTATCTTCTTCTCCTTCTACCTCCTCCTCTTCTACCCCCTCCTCTTCTACCCCCTCCTCTTCTTCCTCCTCCTCATCTGAAGTCCAAAAATCATCCTGATTAGCAAACATTTTTCCTTGTCTAGATCGAAATCTAAATCTTGTTTAAATTTAATTGAATCTTAAAGAAAAAAAAAATTGACAAATTAAAATTTAAGAGCTATAACTTTTTGTTACTGTCTTAAACCAATTTTCTTTATATTTCTTATAAATAATTTAAAATATTATTTTATTCTTGTTTTTTAAATGGAATTAATTTATTTTATTTTTATTTTATTTTTATTCCTTTTTTTATTATTATTATGGAGCCAATTTATTTTCCCTTTAATGTCCTTTTCTTTTTCAAATAATTTTCAAAAAATATTTCCAACATTTATTCAAATAATAAGCACAACAACTCTTTCATTCATATCATCCATCCAGTAATATTATACTCTCATCTGCACTTTCTACATTCAAATAACCAACCCACCCAGCTATATCTATCTACATCCTTTTTGTTTTTTCATTAAAAATAAAAAAATGACACCCCACTTTCCCGCCAAAACTTCTGACATTTGACCCTGAAATTACCGCCACAATAAACAACATTGCATGCATGTCATGCAAAAAATGTAATTAAATTCAAAATTGATAACATAGAAATATAAATCTAAAATTATTCAAAGATATTCTTAAAGAATATTTGTATAACCTATATCTACTCAATATTAATATTATTTAAGTTCAATACAAAAAAAAAACAATATTTCACTTGATTATTTTCTCTTTAATTTTCATTCAATTTATTCAGACTATTCTCAAAATAAATACTTAATAAATAAATGACACGTCATCACTTATCTTTTAATACCGGTAATGCAAAAACTCTTATATCAAATCTCCCCACCAAATATTCTTTCATATTTACTTTTTTTCCAGTCGGACTCGAAATAAATATATAAAAACATTTTAAACAATTATTCTTAAATTTTCCATTTTGTATATGTCTTTGCATACTTTTATATATTCATATATTGTATATAATTAAATTGTAAGAGAAATATTAAATTGTCTATATATCAATATTTTTATTAATATTAATAATAAATCAACAAATTATTAAAAAAATTAATCAAATGGTTAAACTAAAATACATTAAAGTTGAGTCAAATCTCTTTTATTAATATATCTGTGCCACTTCAGCAAAACATACTCTTTTCATTGAAGATAAAGCTTTTGGAGGGGAAGAATTATGCTTTGTCCATAATGATGATATACTTCCTATCTTTGAGAATGTTCCTTTACTTATACTTACATCTGATGAAACAGTCCTACGAAGTATTCCAGCGGTTGGAGGCTGAGCATTTATTATTGAACTGGTTGGACGAAGTCTTATCAATTCTAGTAACTTCTGATCTGCTTCCCAGTAATCATCATCACCATCCTCACCGCCACTATTCTCGCTATCATCATCTTCTTCTTCTCTTCTCCTATCTTCTTCTGCATATCCTCCACCAAACTTATACCTTCCACCTCCTCTTCTTCTTTCACTACCTTTAAAATTTACTATACTTTTATCTTCATCACTACTAGTGTCTATATCATCAAAATCATAATCTTCATTCTCCTCATCTTCACTACTGTAATCATAACAATAATTTGATGAAGGAAGAACTACTGCTTTTGGTGATGAAATACTTCCATAATTAGATGAACCTGATGATGATATATTCCCTGCACCTATTGTTATTGCTGAAGGTGAAGAAGTTGTTGTAGAAGATGTGACAACAGTAGCAGCATTAGTAGCAGAAGTAGTAGTAGTAGTAGCATTGGTCGTAGCAGTAATAATATTAGTGTTAGTGGAAGGAATAGATTTTGTTGATCCTCCTATTACATCAGTTCTCAATGCACCTCCTAATCCAGAATTCCCACTATTATTGCTTCCCATATTTTCGCTTCTGTTGAAAATTACCTGAGTAGTTTTTGACGATACTATTATATCACTAGATAATCCAGAAGATATTCCACTACTTATTGACATATTATTGCTATTATTTCCATTTAAACCATTAATCATTCCACCTCCACCAGCCCCTCCACCAGTGAAATTCATACTTATATAATTGTTACCTGAATTACCAATTTGGCCTGTTATCCATTTTCTATTTATACCTGCAATCTCCAATATTTTTGATGCACTCCAAAACGATGGGTTCACTATTTCCAAATCAAACTCTCTTAATCCTCCTATATTAAGATAAGAAGATAAATCAATTCCTGAATTATATGATGCAACACTACCACTAATTCCTCCAACCAAGCTTGAATTCTGTACTAGCTTTGAACCTTCTGAAGTATTATTAATATTACCTAATTCACTAATCTTTTTATTTGAAGTTTGTAATAATCCTGTTGCACCAACCCTTGTCCTTAAATCCAACTTATCATACTTTTGATTTACTGCTGTTGTCAAGCCATTTACTCCACCAACATTATTGCTCTTTAATTGGCTATTATAGGTACTTAAACTTCTTTTATTTAAATTCCCCATCTCACTACTTTGTGATGCAAGTCTTTGGCACCTTCTTATTAAATCTAATAAGCATGATCCACACCAATCTCGAACTTTAACTAGTACTCTAATAACATAGAATACTTGAGATGTATCACTTAATATACACATTATATCAAACACTACCTGAAATGCCACATTTCTCATTAATAATGCACATTTGCCTATATCACCTCCTGCCATACCTCCCCTATTATTCCCTATATTACTTATCTGGCCATCAAAATTCTTTGATCTTGAACATAATGTACCATTTAAGTCATAAAGTGGTAATATTACATCAATCAAATTAATCAAAGTTGAAACTAATCTTGAAATACCAACAATTCTTGGGCAACAACATAATACCCTATGTAAACAACGTAACAAACTATAACAATATTGTGGTGTTTCGTAATACAATATTGATCTTGGAATCTCATCATTACCTCCTGAAATTGAAACCATTAACTCATCTATTATAAATAATGGATCAGTATTCTGAAATAATCTTTGAAAATCTTCTGAATAACCTGTATTTATTGTATGATATCTTAAAGCGCAAGTTAATAATGTTATTAGTTCCACTGTATAATCAGAATTTCCTCTACATATACTTAAGCAAATATCAGATGTTAATATGTATGGATAATAACATAATGAATATAACTTATCATTTAGGCTCTTGAATTTTAATGGCAATATATTAATTCTATCCTGTACTTTAAATCTTTGAATTAAACCCAACTCATTATTGCTAATATTATTATTAAAATTATTTAATGAAGTGCTCTGAGATACTGAATCATCCTCAATTTCTGATGTTACTTTTCCAGATATTGTTTCAGAACATCTTTGTTGCATTGCTTTTTCTTCTTGAAATTCTTTTAAAAAAATTATACTCAAAGTTTCAATTAAATATAAAAATCTCATATATAAACTCTCAATCAATTCATTTATAGTTGCTTTATCTCCTTGAAAGAATAAATTACTATCTTCTCTGAATATTTCCATCGTATTATATAATGACCTTCCTGGACCATTTTCATTCAAATAATATTTTACATTGTGAAAGGATAGACAATAACTTAATATAAGCTTTGAATCTATTATAGATGCTAAAGATGGTATTACAAATTCAGAAATTAAAGCATCAGATTTCTCCCCAAATATTTCACCTTCCATTAAGAATCCAAGCAATATAATCTCGAGTATTAATGTAACTTCTATCAAATCCTTATTACTGACTTCATTTGCTTTTAAACTTTGTTCTTCAGTAATTATACTATTTTTGCATCCTTTTAATTTTTCTTTTCCATTCTTACTTTCCAGTCTGTTATTTATATTGATAACGCATTTACATAACATTTCAACCAACTTATTGCTTAATGTACACATTTTAATAGGTAAAGAATTGGCAGATAATCCTGGATACTTTTGTCCAATATTAGGATTTGTAGAAACTATATGGGCACCATCATTACTCAAACCTTCGAACTCTTTATAATACAAATGACTATTCTTTTCCAAACTTCTCTTCATATTTCCTAATATTATCCACTTTCCGTAATACTGTAATGCGCCGCTGTCCTTTGATAGCCACGCCTCTGACTGATTCCTAATAAACGCTGTAAGCCTTATAGAATCAACCCAATGATCTTTGTAGCCTTCCAATAATTTCAAAAATAAAAACATACCATACTTTGCGTAATTCTCTCTTTCCTTTTTAATATCCCATTGTATAAATTCCACCAGACATTTCAATACTGAAAGGTAATAATTATCCTTTCCTCCTCCACTTGTACTACAACCCCCAATACTATTTATTTCTTCATTAATACTATCCACTAATTTACTCTCGTCTACATATTTCTTGTTTAGTGGTAGCATCATCCTGTCTAGATCTGGACCAAAATTCCTATATCCATTAGGATAAGAACCTTTAACCAACCCTTTAATACCATTCTGATTTCTTCCAGATATAATGAAATTCTTAATATTACTCACTAATTTTGTTCCCATATTTCTTCTATTAACTTATTTATCGTTTTTAACTTGTTATTTAGTAGTTTATTTCAGGATTATAAATCTTCATATACGGCTTGTTTTTGAATCTTTGATATTTACTAAATATTGGTATATTTGTAGTATTTATGGTTTTGTAAATCAATACTACAAATCAAATTCTCTTTTTTCTACTAATAATATCCTATTTCTTGTTGATTTGTCTGATCCTCACTTTTTGGAAGTCTTATTCAACCACTCCAAAATTAACGTAAGCATGCTATTGTTAAAATTGCTTTGTTTTAGAGGAGGAAGGAGAACTCCTCATTAAGATTTAATACCCACTGGCAAATTTTAGTTTCTTCCACTTTAATATCAAATCATTAGATATTTCTTTCTACCAAATATATATTAAATGAGCAATTCCCTGGCTTCCTCGAACCTTTTTCCAATTATTTTAATTATTTCTTGCTTAACAAAAAAATCCAATTTCCCTGACCTCTACAAAACTCCGCTGGTTTTTTTTTCCTCTTGTCTTCTTGACATTTACATTTATATTAATTATCTAAACACACAATTACACACATTATTACGTGTCTTGGCGCGCCTAATTTATTTTCTTTTTTTTTGCATGGCTTTAAAAGGGGGGGGAAAGGATGTATATTATATTAAAACCTTTGTGAATATTAGCACCAAATTAGCCTAGATAGTATCCAAACAATGAATTGTTTGACTACTTTTATCTGTTTTTATTGAAAATGAGTCTACCGCAAATATTCAGTTAGAAAATCTAACCCCTATCTAGAACTGTTCATGAAAATAAACATATTTCCATATTGCATGCAATAATTAAAATTCGCAAAAATATTACTTCCCAATAAAAATATATTCGCGCATGCAATAGCCACTATTGATAATTTACTTTAATTTTATTGGGCCTCCCCTTTTATCTCTCTATCATTGGCGCCTAGGCGGTACCGATTGAAAATGAATTCAAAGAAAATATACAACTAGAAATATAGATATCGTAAACAAAGTTTTTTGCCAAATTAAGCTATCTAAAGTATGCTTATGGGGAATAACTCAGTGTGTTAAGCATTTTTTTTGAGAAATAACATGTATTTAAGTAGAAAAGAAGGAAAAGATGCAGAGCATTAAGGATGGAGAGGAATCGAAAAATAATATAGAAGTTGAAACATCAGAAAGCAAGCTGAGTAGAGATTCATCAGTATTTGGACTCTCAAACCAAACACCAAAACCTCCAATTAAGAGAGACTCATTTGTGGGGACCAGCTACCTTCCAATTCAAAACCATTATAAACTGGGAGAGAAAGTAGGAGAGGGGAGCTGGGGAGCAGTTTATATTGTGGAAGAGCGATGCTCAGGAATACTCAGAGCAGCAAAGAAGATTCCGAAGCAATTTTCTGGTGAAATCTTCCGGTTTAGACAGGAAATGCAGCTTTTGAGTATTTTAGATCACCCAAATATCGCAAAGTTATTCGAATCTTTTGAAGATTATAACTCTATTTACTTAATTATGGAGCTTTGCACTGGAGGAGAGCTATTTGATCGTCTTTCTCATGTTGGAAGGTTTTCAGAAAGAGTAACTGCCCACTTAATTAAGCAAATGTTGTCAGCAATTTCTTATTGTCACTCTAAGGGAATTGTTCATAGAGACCTTAAACCTGAGAACTTCTTGTTTCTGCACTCAAAGTCCAATATTAACTGCAAGCACTGCCTTTTTGAACAGAAAAGTAGCCAGTTATTCCAAGATGAAGAGGCTGCTCTATCCAAATACTTGAAACAAGACAGATTTAGGATTTGTAGATCTTTACCATCTAGTATGAACAACCAACAACTCCAATCCCTAATCTATAATATCAACGATAACACAATAACTCCTAGTAACAATAACGGCATTTGTGATATTACTTCCAATCACTTGTTCTCTGCTTCAAATTCAGAGATTTGTAAGAAAAACCGTGATAAAGAAGTGGGAGAAAGGCACGAAAGTTATGATCAAGAAACTAACAATGGAGAACTCAGTCATACAGATATACCTATTCCTAACTCTGAGCCATTTGGAAGTCCAAACTTTATTGCTAATATGTACTTGAAAAAGGGTTCTGTATCTAACTCTATTTCAAATTCCAATTCTTCTTCTATTAAATATCCAATACCTTCCCATCAAGAGAAGGAGTGTGAATGTAACTGTAATTGTTTTGAGTTGAATAGTCCTCTTAAACTTATAGATTTTGGATTGGCAAAAAGAATTACCAGAACTGGAACTCTTAGAACCAGAGTCGGTACATTATATTATATTGCTCCAGAAATTTTATTAGGTAAAGGATATGATGATAAGTGTGACATTTGGTCAATTGGTGTAATGGCTCATATTCTATTATGTGGAGTGCCTCCATTTGCAGGAAACACTGATACTGAAATCATTGAGAAAGTTCGAAGAGGAAGTGTATCGTTTTCAGAATCTATTTGGAGCCAAGTCTCCACTCAAGCCAAAGATTTTCTTCTTCAATTATTGAATAAGAACCCATCAGAAAGGATTTCTGCATTCCAAGCATTACAACATCCTTGGCTTAGATCTTGGGACACGCCGAACATTCCTCTTTGTGGTATTGGAATGATTAACAAGATTGTTGTTTGGCCATGGCATCAACAGAGAATGAGGGTTACTAAGTCCAGAGCTTCATCTGGCATTAGTAGTCTTAAGATCAAATCCAGCATTTCTTCCCCAAGTTTATATTCCAATCGAGAACGAATAAATGATATTCTTTCTGAAGAAGATCTTAATAATTTATCAGGATCTGATGATAATACACCAGTTGTTACCAGTTCTCCAGAAACCGGAGGTTTCTTCAAAACACAAATAGTAAATGCTCCGCCAAGGTTAGACTCTAGCTCAGGGCAAGGATCTGTAGCAGGATCTATGATAGGGTTCTTAGAATCTCATGGTTTATCAACTGGAAGTCAAATTAGAAACGTGAATAGAAATTCAATGCTGAAAAGATCCTGTAGTACTCCACTTCTCTATTCAATGAACAATGCTTATCCAAATACAGACGCTAATCCAAGTCTTGCCAGTATTCCAAATAGTTCTATATATAACCCTGGCTTAGTTCAAATTACAGATCAGCAAATAGCTACTCCTCGAACCAAAGCAACTATCAATGCTTTATTAAACCAAGAAGATTCCATTTTATCTCCTCCTGGAGATACAAGATTTCACTTTGGCTGCCATTGTGGGAACCCTATAGTTCTTAATCACATTTGTCAAGGCAACGTTACTATTAATTCAATAGATCATGGAAGTTGTGATGGGTCAAAAAGCTACTCCGGAATTTCGATACCCAATTCAATATCGTCTTCTTCATCTTCTTCATCTACATTCACTACGTCATACAGTATTTCAAGGTCCTCACTTTCTTTTTCTAATTTACTAACAAATAATAATCTAAAACAAGGAAATATAGATGAATATCTTGAGAATTCAGACGAGAATGCAAATGGTCAACGTATATCAGTCATAAATAACGTTACAATTCCAAATATCGTCTCAAAAGTATGCGATAAAGAACAATTATTCCACTGCGTTATTTATAATAAGACATGTAACGCTTACAAGCCTCTCCTTAAACTGATATCATCTTGGGAACGGTTTTGTAACTATACTCTTCTGAAAAGAGTCATTTTAGTTTCAATTGCTCTTCGAATAGGAGAAAACTGCGAATTTAATCAACTCAGAGATCAATTCAACAGGTTTGATGTTGCAGCAGATGGTGTAGTTTCTCTTGCTGAACTACAATGTGTTCTTTGTTTTATATTCCACGTTGAAAGGATTTCATCTAGCAATTACAAGAACAAGCAATGCCACCCTAAACAAACTTCAAATGATAACTTCCAATCTGCATCTTCTCGTTCATCTTCTCTTCCTCCTCTTTCAAATTCCCCAAACAATCAACCTAGTTTTGAAGATTACATAGATAATGCCAGTGAAATTGAAGAGGACCACTTTGATGAGATCTATGATGAAGGATTTCGAAGCTCTGCAATTGAAAGCCCAGAAAAAGGAGCTTTCAATCATTCCAATCAAATTGGAAACCGCAAATCTATGTCCATCGATGACTACTTGAAATCACTTTCAAATCAAAGCACGTTCAATAAAGACCAGCTTTTAAAGTTTCTATGCAGCTTCAATATTGACGACATCATCAAACTTAATGAGCTTTGTAATAGAATAGAAGGTATTTTTGGTATCATAGACCAAGATCAAAGTGGATCCTGGGAATATTCTGAGTTTATTGCTGCTTCAATGGAGCCTGAAATGTATCTAAATAATACTAGCGCATTAAAAACAGTTTTCAGGAATTTTGATAAAGATTCAGATGGAAAGGTCTCTGTTCAAGACATACTTGCTTCTTTCGGATGGGAAGATGACATCATTCTATGCTCAGAAACTATTTCGCCCCAACAATATGAACAATACCTCAAGTTGGGGAACTCTCAATCATATGATCAGCAAAGAGATGAGCGTTTCTTGGGAGTTGATCAAAGCAACTCTGTCCAATACTGTGCTCACATACACTGGACCGAGATCTTTCTAAATGAATGCTGCAAACCAGGTAAAAACTATTTAGATTTTTGTGATTTTTATGATTTTCTACGTAATTAGCCAGTCTAAGGTTTTAGATTTATTTTTCGTATAAGCTAATTTTTTTTTAATTTCTCAATCATTTTTTGTGAAAAAGTCATGTTTGTATTTTTACGATGATTAACTAGACACTTAAAATTATCAGAGAAAGCCTAATGGGACTTAATAAATCTATTAGAAGGTTTCAAATATGAAAAACAAGTATTATTTTAAACAAGCATTACCCTATTATGGAATTTGTTAATAATTTTCATTTATTTTTTTATGATCTTGAAATCTCTAATATTTTTTTGCGTAAATACTATAATAAAAGAGGCGCCAACACGTGTTATTATTTAAAATATATTTTATGCTAATTATTTAAAAAAAAAATTAATAAGTTGATGAAGTATATTGAGAATCCGGGCTTTATTCGTTAATATATTGGAAGGCATCATTTTGCCCTTGCTTTACTCTCATTTGCTCATCTTTTATTGGCATTGCCACTCCTAACTGGGTGTTTCTTAACTGTGTGTGGCTAAAAAATCAAAATACTAGATCAATTTCTATAATTATGAAGTTTCAAAATCGAAAGCATTAGACTGAAATTTATTCGTTGAATTATTGGATGAAATTTAATTTGAAAAGGTCTCAGTTGACCGTAATTAATTTTTAAAATGGCTCAAAAAGAACAAATGTTTGGGGATATCCCCACAGCAAGGTTTGGTCATTCAACCACTTTTGTTGGTAATTCTAAAGGTAAGTCTAATCCTAAAATTGTACCAAAATACTTCGCCTCCTCTACATGTTTTATTTATATGGTTTTACCCAAAAAGATTTGATATTATGAACGAACTAAATTCAGAAATTATGAAGACTACTGTGTTTCACTATTGTTCGTCATGCTTGCCACATTCGCTTCTACGCCGCTATCATCACAACAGCCCCCCAACCTGACTTTAACCTTCGTTAATAATTTGACACTACGCAAAATTGCATGTAAATGCCGGTATTTAATTTTTATTGTTATTGCCAAAATTTTGCAATTTCATGTGGACAAAAAATAAAAATTATTTGCATGTGAATAAACCTGTAAGAAAGATGTAGAGTGGGCGTTGATTTTGGGAAAAAAAAGGAAAAATAAGTTACAAATATGTTTAACTATACGTAGTTGTGTTGTTTGGAGGAGCTATTGGTGATAATGGAAGATATACAATTACAGCAGATACATATATACTGGACTTTTCGGCAGGATTCCAATGGAAGAAGATTACAGCAGATAATCCCCCTAGTGCAAGAGCAGCTCATGCGTCAGCATGTGTAGACTTAATGCAACTTGTTATATATGGAGGCGCTACAGGTAAGTCTGAACTCAAAGATTTCTTTTCTTTTAAACTTAATTAAAATCCAATAGGCGGTGGAAGCTTGAGCAGCGACGAATTGTATTTACTGGACCTAAGAAAGGATCCCCACTACGGTTGGATGAGTGTGCCAATATGTGGAGGAAGGACTCCTGGGAGAAGATATGGACATATAATGGTCTACAGCAAACCTAATTTGATAGTATTTGGGGGAAATGATGGACAGAGAACTTTGAATGATGTGTGGTTTATGAATGTTGAAGAAAGCCCGTTTGTGTGGACGCAAGTATTGTTTGATAGAGATGAGAGAGTGCCATTTCCAAGAGTATACCATAGTGCTGCATTGTGTACGGAGGGGCCAGCAGCGGGGATGACAGTTGTACATGGAGGGAGAGCAAGCGATTCACGATGCTTAAGAGATACATGGGGTCTTAGGCAACATAGAGATGGAAGATGGGACTGGATAGAAGCCCCATGCAGAAAGGGAGGGCCTCCTGCCCAAAGATTTCAGCACGTTGTTTTATTTGTTGGATCTAAAATGTTAGCATTAGGAGGAAGAGGAGATGATGTTTCAAAGGTGTTGCCAAGTATGCTTTATGACACTGAAAATTGTGAGTGGAGAGATTTGCCTGGTATTGAAAGGTTTAGGCATTCGGCATGGGCAATAAAATCAACTTTGTTCAGTTTTGCAGGATTTGACCACAAGACCCAAACTCATCCTACTGTTGATTTACTTTCTATGGATTGTTCTGCAGAGCCAAACTTCTATAATGAAAAGGAAAGGTCAATTAGACGAAAGAGCCTTATTGGAGTTCCATATAACACTATTGGAGTTCAGCCAAAGGATCAATTAGTTTTTGGAACTGGTGATCCCAACAAAACGAGAAGCGATCTAACCAATGAAGACCTCGGCTCTTCAACCACTAATGAGCAAAATAATGTACAGGAGTATAACTCCCCTAAATCAAATGATATTCCATTCACCGATGTTGAGAGAGCAATAGCTAGGGCGAATATTCAGCTGCAAAATGACTCAAAGAGATACATACCCAAAATGGAATATAAGACTACTGCGGGATTAATTGGATTAACTCCTGCTGTGACCAAAGTCAGCTCTAGAGTTCATATTACTGTTGACTCTATGAACAATGACTTTTCTACGCTTGTCCAGAAGGTTTCGATTGACCAACTTGGAGAGGAAGGAAGGAAAATTGACAAAGTTGCAGCAAAGCACGCACTTGCAGATTCTCCTTGGATGTTAACTCCAAGTTCAATGGGAGTGCCAGGTACTGGATTAATAGAAAAATGCTTAAAGTTATTTCTTCATCCAACTATTACCCCTGTTGAACTTTCCGCTAGATTTAATCATATGGCAGCATTCTCACTTACTTGGCCAGAAGTCATACAACTTTGTGAAATGGCCTTCAGTATTGTAAAACAAGAGGATATGGTCCTTAAACTCAGAACGCCTGTTAAAGTTTATGGAGATATACATGGGCAGTATTATGACCTAATGAGACTCTTTCATAATTATAAAGCTCCCATCAGTGAAGAGTTGGAAGATATTTTTGAAGCAAAAGGAGATATTGATTCCACTGATTACTTGTTTTTGGGGGATTATGTAGACAGAGGTAGTCATAGCTTGGAAACTATTTGTTTGCTTTTTGCATTGAAAATTCGATACCCAAGACAAATCCATTTAATTAGAGGTAATCATGAAGATCCTGTTGTTAATTCACTTTATGGCTTTAAAGATGAATGTAGGAGAAGGTTGAGGGAAGATACTGATGATCCTGATTCATGTTGGAATTGGTTTAACCGTGTTTTTGAGTATCTTCCTGTTGGAGCTATTATTGAAGATAGAATATTATGTATTCATGGTGGAATTGGAGGCTCTATTCATAAAGTCGAACAAATTAAAGAAATTCAACGTCCATTAAGACCTTCCCAAACTCCACAAACTGAGTATGAACAGAGAATACTTGATCTCTTATGGTCTGATCCTACTGATAATGACTCACTCGAGGGAATTGTTCCTAATGACACCAGAGATCCTGATGGATGTGGTTTTATCGTTAAGTTCGGTCCTGATAGAGTTATCCAGTTCCTATGTGAAAATAACCTGGATCTAATTATTAGAGCCCACGAATGTGTACAAGACGGATTTGAGAGATTTGCTGGTGGCAAGCTTATCACTTTGTTTTCTGCCACTGATTATTGTGGAAAGCATCAAAATGCGGGAGCTCTACTATTTATTAAGAGAGACTTAACAGTTGTCCCAAAGATCTTGCTCCCTTCAGCTTCAAAGGACCCAAGAATGATTCTTAACAATAGTAATTATTGGGACCAAAACATTCTTTCCGAAAGACCTCCAACCCCTCCAAGGTCTGCCACATACTTTGACAAAATTAATTCAGAATTCATTGATATTGCTTCATGACGATATATATTTTTATCATTTATTATCATTTCAGGTTTTCCTATTGGTAAAAATAATCTTATTGTACTATTCCTTTTCATTCCTTTCAACCTTCTTATGGATTATCTTTATCTTTTACAAGTCCGAAAGAGTAAATCTATACAATAAGAATTCTTTGGTGTCAATTCAATCCTTTTATACCAAGGGAAAAACCTGTTAGTCATCAAGAAACTATTTAATGTAAATATTTAAATGCACTAATATATTGATTTTTAAGCGGAAACACTAGTCATGTAGAAAACTAGATTTTTTAAATTCCATAATAAACTTTAAAAATAGAAAGAAGCTATAGATTATTAATCATTTTTTTTTAATTTGTCAAACTTTTAAAAAAATTTAAAAAAAAAAGAAAATACTGGTACCGAGTATAATTTACATTTTTCCTTTAGTATTAACCGCACAAAAAAAGTATTATTTTACACTATATTAAATAACCAAGTAAAATCCTAATTCTATCAAATTTTATCATAATCCAGCATAAACTCCTCTTAGAAACAATATATTAAAGCTAATAGTATGCAACTCCCAACTGTTACTCTCAAATTCGTCCCAGTATAACTCACTTCTCTCGACCTTTTACGCACATTTCTATTGTCCATATTAAATATTTTCCTATATTCCATTATAATCTAACTTAACCAGGTCAATGGAATCAATCTCTACTACTAAAGATACCCATGATACCGAGATTCTTCATTTCAATAATCAATCAAATTCTTTCCAAGATCTTGATCATGATCACAAAATAGATACCGAAAATATTAATACCGGTACCGATAATATTAAAATTGATTCAAGAGAAGAATTAATACCAAGTTTAGACTTTGATGATCTTAGTATGATTGAGAGAGTATCAAAAGAGGGGGTTGATAAAAGTTTTAATATGAAATCTAATGTAGATGAGAATGAAATAATTGAATGGAAGGTCTTGAAAAAAGCTTTAAGGAAAGAAATTGTTCTGAAAAGTAACCAAATGTTTGAAAAATATGGAGGATTAGATCAGCTTGACTATTTACCATATAATTGCAAACTACATTCAAATTTAGAAAACTCTCATTTAGATGAAGTTTCTCCACGCCACAAAAATATTGAATATTCTTGTCCAGATTGTGGAAAGTCTATTTTGGAGAACTTTTTAATGGATATTCTCGAAGCTTTTGACTGTCATACTGATTTTCCTCCTACAATTCAAAGAATTTGTGAATTATTATTGTTCCCAGATTGCTATAATAACACAAAAAGCTTTCTTTATGCTCTTGATAAGGTATGTTTAACTCGAATATCTTTCAGTTCTTTCAAGAACTGAACAATTTTATCTTTATTACTTATTTTCTTATTACTTTTTTTTTTTTTTATAGCTTGTAAATGTTTCTTGTCCTATTATTATAGAAGACCCCGACCATTCTGAAACTGAATTAAGTTGCTCAGAAACTGCATCTAATATTACTGGCAGTAAAAGACCACATATAGAGTCTTCCAATGTCGAATTGAATCAAGATCATGAAATCAATTGTTTAAGTTCAAAAAGACTCAAAAGTGACTCTGATTTGGAACTATGATTTTAGAATCCTTCTTTATTGTAATATGCTTCCAGAATTACTACTATAACAACTTGATTTTACAATACATAGAATAATAAGTCTTTATATTTATATTTTAATATACAATTTTGAAATGAATGAACTATCCCAGCTTAATTCTGTCTCTTTTATTTATAATTAATATTTTTATTCATTTCAAGTCTTTCGATTATCCTTCCAATTCGAAAAGTAGTCTCTATAATCTGTAGTATAATATATTAGAGAAATTAAAATATCCAAAGCTTTACTTCTATAACTTAAAGGATAAGATTTTGTATAATCCTCAACATTATCAAATTCTGAGCTTTCTGTAAAGAAAGCATTTTCCATATTTAATTTCATACCATCTATCATCTTTCTTTCTTCTGAATCACTTTGAATAATAGTTTTATCATATATTACAGTATTCTTCTTCAATAATGAATTGTATATAATACTTGAATCATTACCAATCTGTTCAAACTCATCGTCAAAAGTTGCTTTTTTTGAATTATAAACCATCAATTTAGATAATAAATTCTTCGATTCATTATCTGTAGCAATCAAACTAGCTTTATAAATTGGAAAAGATATCGAAAAACTCTCATCTGAAATACTTGAAAGCTCAAATGATTCATTAATATTCTTAACCAAATTACTCCTTTCTAGATCTAAATCCAAATATTTAATCTCACTTGATCCACTGTCATTCAAAATTTCATTAATTCTAATCTTTGATAGCCTGCTTATTCTTTGTTCATACTGAATTCTTGAGTTTATTCGACGTATCTCATCTAATTCATCCTTTTTTACTGTCTTAAATAATCTGATTTGCTCTTTCATACTTTTCCATATAAACTTTATATCATCTTCTGCTTCTTTGATAAGATCAATAAAGAAATTCTCTATAGCTGTAATTTCAACACTTTCTTTGATATGAGAAACTAAATATCTAGGATTTGATTTAGACTTTGTTTCATCTATATTAATACTCAAAGAGCTAATCTGTTTACTATTTTCACCATTATCAAATTCAAATTGTCTAAGTTTACCAAAACCTTCGTCCATTGTTCCGTAACTTTGATTACTGTTTTCAGATAATTCACCTGTAGTATTGTTTAATGAGTTAATTACCATCATTCCAGACATACAGAAATCCATTTCATTAAATTTATTACTACTTTTTGTTCTTCCCATACCACTTGCTTTAATATCACTGTATTGTTTATTTATTCTTTTAATATGTTTATTATCGCTACTTCTAATAGATCCAATCCTATGTCCATTTCCTCCTGGCCTAAGTTCATTACTATTATAATTTCTTATTTGAATACTTTCCATTGAATCTTTGGTATAACTATTGTAATCATAAATTCTAGACCCCAAAGTCAGTTCATTGTTTACCATTACTTTGTTATAAAGAATTGAAACAGGTCCTGAATACCCATCTCCAGTAAATAATTTGTCTCTATTAATCTTAGTTGGATGGTTTTCAATAAATGTTGAAACTGCTAGATTGGTTTCTTCAGTCTCATAAAGCCAAGAATTAGCTTCGTAAATGACACTAAAAAGTAATCCAGATGCATTTTTTTCATTATAACTGGATCCAAGTCTGCTTTTATCCACATCCTTAGAATTCCTGTTAAGTGAAAGAATTGGTTCCCAATCTTTGAGATTTACAAGTTTATCTCCTCTTTTTAAATAAGAAGCAAGTAGAAATAATCTAAAAAGTCTTTTATGGTATTGATTACCATTACAAGCATTCATAAATAAATATACCATTCTTTCCTTAGTCTGAAATAATAACCTTATGATGTTTCTTAAATTCCACTGAGAAGACTCTTTTTTCATGTTTTTTGCTGAAATAATAATCATATTTTGATCAATTTCTTGACCGTTAGTTTCAAAAGAACCACTTTCTATAGGAGTAATATCATTAGGTAAAGGATTCTTGGAATTTTCAGAACTAAACTTTGAATCTGAAATAAAATTAGAGTTTGAACCAGAATCAGAACTCAAACTTTTGAAGCTATTTCCATTTTTTGAAGAGAAACCTCCTTGAAGATACTCATTTCCTGTATTATTTTCTAGGCATTTATTTTGATTAATAGATATGTACTCTCTTATAATTGCCTGACTCTGATTTAAACAAAAATTATCTGATTTGCTTTCAAAATCCAATGGAATGTTAAAATATTTGTTTGGGGTACACCAACTTACAATACTAAATTCATTTAATACTCTGTAATCAATATCATCAAAAGTACGTGATTTTATAGTCAACTGTTCAAGAACGAGTTCCCAAACTTTGAGAGAATAGGAGAAAGAATTTTGTTTTTCATATACCAAAGCCAATTGTATAAGATTCTCAATACATACAAAGCTTGAAGGAATTAATAGTGAGCTATTTACATCAAAAGAAGCAATTAAAAGCTCACAAGATCTCTTTAAAAGTACACTGGACATCTGATCTTTAATAATATTATCAAGAAGGATGAGTCCATAAGCCAAATCATAACAACAGCTTGCAGTTTCAAGAGTTGTTGCTCCCAAGTAATAATCAAATATATCCAATGCCCACTGTGTTGTAAAGCAAGAAAGTTCCAAGATGGATTCAATCGAATCATCCAATAAAGCAAGTGTATTGATTTCATTTTTCCCAATACTTTCATTGATAGATTCTTCAGTACTATCAGTTGATTGAATATCAGTTTCTTTTAAAAATCTAAATTCTTTATTGTTTTTGTTAAAATAGTACAAATGTAATGCATGTATCAGTCTAACTCGTCCAAGCTGTTTAAGTAACCATCCAATCCTCAATTTAGGGGGAGTTTTTGGAATTCTGTTTGGATTTGGATTTTCAATAGTATTTAGTAGTCTAGGAATATACTGTAGATTAGAATTAAGGAATCTTTGGTATAACTCATATTCTAATTCATTTTCATCCTTTCCATGAAGGCCAAAAATACCTTGAATAATTGATTTATCAGTATCCTTAGAGTTTATTGCATACTTGATATTACTTAACAAAATTCGGTTCTTTAAGGAGCTATTTGAATCCAACGTATTATTTTCAAATTCCCAATTGGAGTTTTTTCTGCTAGACAATAATTTGCTATAATGCCTAAAAACATCACTATTACTGTCAAAACAACTGCTAATTACTAATGACTTAGTAATAGCTTTTTCCAAAATTTCTTCACAAGATTTCCAGTTTCCTCTTAAGAAATGTATCAAGGCTGTTGAAGTATATACATCAATAATTATAGGATGAATAACTGACCAATGTAAATCAATGATTTCAAAAATTAGAGTTGAAACACTGATTTCATGTGGTATAGACTTTTCTGATATACTGATCTGATCAAAATTGTTATTTAATGCATTAAAATCAGTATTCTTGAATATTTCAATGTTCCTTAATCTTGAATATGACCACATTTGTAGAATTCTCATTTGTACTGAAGCAATATGATCCTGAGGAAAGAGGTTGATTACATTATTAAGAATTTGAATACATTTTTTGTCATATTCAAGATATGAGAAATATCCCAGAAGTTCTAACCAGGATTCTTGTACAATCCAATCCTGTCTAACAAGATGTCTTTCAGCACCTTGAAATTGCTCTGAATGGGTCATATAATCCAAAAAGAACTGAATATTTGTAAAATAGCTTGCTGAAAGTTTTATACTTAATGCTATTAACTTTTGTGAAATAGTTGGGGTGGAAATAACAGAAAAGCTGTTATATCTTGGCAATTTAATAATCTCTGGAGTCTCTAAAATTCCCCAAATTGGAAGACTCTCAGAAAAGTATTGTTCACTCTTTCTCTTTGCTTTAGGCAAAACTGAATCAAAATCATCGTAATTGATAGGAAAAGTTGAATCATCCTGGAGATTTTCCTTTAACTTTTTAATATCCAAGAAAAATTTGACTCCTGTATGATGTTTTAAAGCATAGAATAAAGCTCCTATTGGTATTTTGCTCTTGGAAATGCTAGTTTCAGCAATAGAAAATTCCCAAGAGCATAACTTTGAGATACATGTTGACCAAAATAGCTGTGAATTTGGTGAGTCTCCTAAAATTAAGTTGAATAAATTTGTCAACATTACTTGTAAAATTGTAATTTGGTGAAATCTATGTCTTCTGAGCATAATTAAACTTTTTTGGTTTAAGCTAAACAGACACTCCAAAACCCAATATGGAAGGCTCATCTTATTCATTTGAATTAACTCTCTAGAAAACCGACGTAAATCTGATTTTTCTGATTCCAATTTATCATTTTCCTTTTTTCTAGAGTTTAATGTTTCTCTGTTTGTATAACTTAAAATATTATCATCAACATTAAAGAATTGTGAAGCCCAATCAACAAGAAGTTTGGATATTTCACTAATCTTTATATTATGAACATTTAAAATATCCCAATTATTTTCATTTAGGGCTTTAAAAATCTCATTCCAATAGATTGGAGATTGAATCATTAGTGATTTACTGTTATTTGCAGTATCTTTCTCTTCGTTTTTCATTTCTCTATGAATCACCTTTTCCTGATCTGCAACTACATCTGTGTTTAGGAACTGTGATGAAAATAACTTGGATCTTGAATCCTTAGCACTGCTATTAATCATAATACATTCACTCCCTATCCTCCTCTTTGTTGAAGTTATATATATCTTGAAAATTGTGTGTAACATAGACACACTTGGACTTGAGCTATGGCAAGGGCAATATCTCCCTAAATTTCCACTTTCTTTCTTCATATAACTGATTGCTCCTGGTAAAAATAACGTTTTAATCAGCCTGGGAATTAGATTCTTAATTGTTCTAGAAACTATTTCAATAGAAAATAGTTGTTTCAACCAAGGTGATCTTGTGAAGTTTAACATCCGGCCTAGCATATTACAATTCACTCCTCTTGAATGAAGAAAATTCTCCAAAGTCACAGAATCATAAGGTGCAAATGCTGGAATACTTTCCAGCTGGTTCAAAACTATTTCAATCCAATTTGTATGCAGAGAATTTGAGAGAAGTATAATCTCCTGGCCAATATTAGACTCATCAAAGAATATCTTTACTGTGCTTTGTCTCTTTGGTTCGTCAAAAACATCAACACCTTTCACAATCTTGAGTTTTTCTTCTCTATTAAAGTCAGAAGCTGAAGAGAATCTTGTATTGTCATCAAATGCATTCAAAAGTAATTTTGCTTGAGATAGCAAATATTTAATTGTATCCAGCCCTGTTCCTAGCAAATTTCCCCCCCCTTTAATACATGATCTTGGAAGGCAGTATAATCCTGGCCTCCTTTCCCAGAAAATCTGATCTCTTCTAAAAACATCGCCTTCAGTGAAGCTCCATTCTGAGAAATAGTCACTAGATGATTGCATATAAGAAGTCATTAACTTAACTCTGTTCATCTTTATCGCAGCTCCATCGTCGTAATGGCCGAGTGTTGGATATGGAATTTTGTCTCCAATATACGATATCAATTCCATTTGATTATTAGAATTTGCTTGAGTCTCTACTCTCATAGACTTTCCGCATAAGCTACAATGAGTACCATCATTAATTTTGATTAAATAATTAGTTGTCGTTTCTGTAAACTTGCTAATTAAATTCATTGGTACTGGCTTAAACAACATAGCTTCTTTATTAATATTAAAAAATCCATAGCTCCTTTGTTGTACATCCGAAGCACAAACTAAGCAAAAACCAGAAGGCTCTATTTCTTTCCTGAAAAGTTCGTGTAAATCATCAGGGGTGTAGTGGAATCTCCTCAACTTTTCATCAGTATCTTGATATTTGAGCATATCTTGAACTGCTCCTGCTTGTTTAATGAAAAGAGGCCTTATGGTGCAGCATTTATTTCTGCTTAAGAGTTTATTTTTCGAAAATGTATCGTAATTATGATAATATTCATCCGTTGAAGAATTCCCCCAATTAACTCTTTCTCCTTTAACATCCGAAACCCAAGGATCCCTTGGGAAGATATTATATGTATGATGAAAGTTGTAATACTTGAAAATTCCAATGGAAGTCTCAAGCAAGATTGGTAAATGCCTTATCTCTGAAATTAGCTTTGTTGGATGAAGAATATTGCTAATATTCAGGCATTTTTCAATATTGGAAATTTCGCCCCTCTCATTGCTTTGTATTGGTAATGGCCAATCGCAAATCGTGAATGGTATTGGTGGCAGTGGTCTCACTACAATCCTAAATCCTGAATAATCTACACATGTTATTAGTGATGGACTTACTGTAGTCAAGTTTACTGAAGGATGGAGGATTTCTGAGCTACACTTAACGAACTTATCAATACCCTTAAGAAGAATCATGGCGATTTCAAAATCACTTAATTTTTTATTTAATTTAGGATCAATATAGCCATCGTACCCAATAACAGCTTTTGAATTTGGTATAAATTTTCTTGGGGGGATCTTTCCTTTAGAGATAGAATTGTAGATCCTAATAGCTTTTTTTACTTTAGTCCTTAAGATGGCTTCGTTAATTGCCATATGTGCAGAAATTTCCCTTGTATATATCTTTGATGCATCCTCAGCCGAAGTTTGACTATCTCCAAGAACTAAGATTCCGAGTAAACCTCTACCGATTGTTTTATGATGTATGAATACACGATCATTTTCAAATAACCTTAAACTTGAGAAGGGATGATCCTCAGATAATGGAATTATTTGGCTCCTTTCAATTGAATCTACGACTTTCCTTTTTAAAGAGTTATATAAAGGAATAGTTTCATTTGCTTGGTCTTGACTAATTTCTGAAGAGGAATCTTCGGCAACTTTAGGTATATTTTCATCAAAAGCAACAATTTCTGAAAATTCTTCAAAGTCATTCTCAAGTTTACAAAAGTTTGTTTCCTGGATCTTAATGTTATGGGTTTCAGTGTCTGAAATATCACTTATATTAAGTACTTCAACAACTTCTTCGCCAACTTTGTTTTCCAAAGTTGAATCATCCATCTTTTCTTCGTTATTCAGCTTAATGTCATAATCCATTCCTAGCTCTTGATAGCTCCTTTTAATCATATAATCCCAAATTACAAACAAGTTCTTATAAGGCGTAAACTTTCTTACCTGATTCTTACCTCTGAAAATTACATCATCAATAATGTCCCTTGAGAACTCAGTTGCTGCTGCACCAAAAATGGTATTAACTAAAAGAACATCCATATTAGACTCCAAACTTTTCATGAAATATTCAAAGTGGTAAGTCGAAATCTTGTTTCCAACAAAATTGTAGCTTGATTTCTTGTTCATATCGCATTTTCCTGCCTTGTACTTACTTGTAGATGGAAATATAGTTGATTTACTATAAGCTTCAACACTTTGCATGATTGCAATATCAACGGATTTGCAAAACCAAGTGTTCCAGTCCAAAGAACTGCTCATAATATTCTCAATTGAAGATGGGACTTTTATAGGCATAGATATCCCACTCCTATAATTTGAACTAAAATCATCTCCAATTAAAACAACTTTAGCATTTTTATTTCTTTTTTGCAACATAAGTATTCTCTTATTAATCTTTTGATTATATAATGGCATTAAATGGAAAATATTTTGCAATGTTGGATATTTTGATAAAATATCTTTAAATTGTATAAAAGGGAAAGGGATTTTATCTTCCAATGACTCAATCGAAGACTCTAAATAACAACCTTTTATTTTAGATGTATATTTACCGTTAAATAAATTATCTTTTTCCTCATCAAGCTCGTTACAAGATAAATCTTTTTCTGAAAAGTTGTATTCAGAAGAAGAGTCATCGTATTGTTCTGCCAAAGATTTCCTAGATTTTTTTTCGTCACACAATGTTGAAAAGCATAAAGCATCATGAAGATCTGGTCTTCCAATTCTTTCTTGTAAAACTCTTCTAGTTAGTATTTGAATTGATCCTACAACCAAATGTCTCTTTACTAATTTCTCTTTCCCTGGTTCCCCAATTACTTCAAACTCATCCGTGTTATCAACACTACCCACCCCTGTAAATCCATTATACTTAACTAGTGGAAACCACTTCATTGCAGTAGTTGGATCTCTTGTGCTACTTAGTCTTATCATTGACCTACAGACTGGAACAAGTGATCTGTCATTCATTACCAAGAAAATAGCAAGACGAACGGTTGTCGCCTTGTTATCTAGACAAAATGGAATTGGAATTCCAAAGTTATGCTGAATTCGATGCTCAATCTGGTCCGCTTCAGCATCACTCCCATTATGGTATCTGCTCAAAGTTGCAAAAACTCTTCTTTTTGTTACGCAGGAGACATCTTTAATTGGTTCATGCCTTAAGCCCACACACAATGCAATTTTGAATGTGCCTGGTAAGAGCTTTAGTATTTTGGAATATAACTTCAAACTCCCCACAGACACCACCAACATTGAGGCAGAACTGCTCCCCAGATCTTCAAAAATATCCCTTTCTAAAGCCATTATGAAGATATTCCTCCTTAATTATTACTATTTAATGCCTATATTATCATTTAATTCTATATTGGTACTTAATTTTTAATTGTTTTGCATACCGACATTATTGCACAAGTGGATTAGCAATTTTTTCCTTTTGCATGCGCCACTTTTTCTGCATGCATGTTCCCGCCTAGCACGTGTCGATTTGCCTTTATCACAGAATTGTTGCTTTAATTCAAGGTAAAGATATAGAAAAGATTGCAAGAGGGTAGAAAATTCAACCTATTACCAGATGTTGACGGTTTTTAGAGTTAGAAATAGACTTCTAATATAATCTATTCAAATTGAGAAGTTGTTTTCAAACTCTAAACAATAATTAAAATCATTTTATTTATAAATAATAAGCTAAAGAATATTTTAACAAGAGAGTCACAATCTGAGACTTTTATCCGAAACTATATTCAGTATTTCCTAAATAAATATTTAATTCAAAAGATAGCAAGCCAAAAATTTAATAAGCAAATTTTAATGATTGATTAAATATTCAACTATGTTTAATTAATAAAGTCAGTCAATTTCTTATTCTAATTTAACTAACCTCGAAAAAGAGTAAAGTTTTATGCAAGCAGAGCGATCTAATTTGTTAGCGCCATAAAAGGATACTTCATTAAATAGCAGTTTTGCAAATTCAGTTGCAAATGAGGATACAAATAGCTATAATAAATAGTTTGAATATTATTATAACTAGAAATATCGTAGAAAATACAAGCTAAGCTAAAAAATGTCAAACTTATCAACTTCAACAGTAACACAAGGAGCGCAGACCTATAACCAAGGTACAGGTACACAAACTCAAACCTCACCAAACACACAAACAACCACCTCAAAGAAAACAATGTACCCTAAGCCACAATTACAACAAAGTTCTATATCTGGATATGAGCAGGTTAGTTCAGGAGTTTCTAGCCCCTACAATGGATCAGTAGGATCAATTCCAGTAGTTTTGCAACCTCCATCAACTTCAGTTTCACCTAGCAACTATTATGCAGTTCCTCCAGCTCAGTACATTTTAGATACTTCTATTTATTCATCTGCAACTCCTTATGTTGCGGTTCCTGCAACAGTACTGTCACCCACAGTTATGACTTCAAGCCCTCAGATGAGTGCTGCATACGCAAGCTATGGATTTGTTCCAAGTCAGAATTTAGGGTACACAACAGTAGGAGTCTCCCCCACAAATACTTCAAGGCCATCAAAGTACTCTCCAGGATGCTGTTAAGTATTTATCCTTAATATTATTTTAAAAATATGGAAAGAATTGAGAAAAATGTTTTATTACTGCATTGCAATTCATGAATTATTTATTTGTTTGTGAATCCTTAAAAGATTTCGAAATAAATATTAATATTAGAAGTCCTCTAGGTTAGTTAAATTTTGCCCATTAATAAAGCTCTCAACAGCTCTCTATTGATATTCTAAGCATTTAACTATTATTTCCCAATTTATTTATTTTTCTTCTCGTTCATGCATTGTTTCGAAAATTCATCATAAAGTCGAATAGGCGGGAAATCACCTTTCAAATTTTTGGTAATATTGTACCTAAAAAGGACTAAGGAGGGGTCAAGAAAGTAGCAAGAAGTGAGGGGTTGAGGCAGAGCAATGTTAAAGGTATTCCAACAATAAAAGAAAGAATTCTGAATTTTGAATTACAATGGGAAAATTTTTACTTCATATTTAGGATTTGAAAAGCTTTGAATATTCAGTATTATGCTAGAACATTGTGAAGAGCAGATACTCCATAAATAAAAATTTATAATTGAATGAATCAAGGTCAAAATTTATTCCAACTTTGAGGATCTAAAAATATTTAAAGAAAGTCTTTTTAAGTCTTTAAAGATGGCAACTTTTAATATTCCAAACTTTAAAATAGTGATTTCAAGCGTATTCTGCGATGGAATAGTTGAAACGCCAAGACAAACACATCATTCAAATTCAGGTCAAATAATGTCTAATAATGGATGGTTTCAACTTTATGCAGTTTCCACAAAACAAAGCTTAGAAAGAGATGCTGATGCTGAAGATCAATATGACTCAGGTGAAGAGAGAGCCGAAAAAATTGTTGATTATATTACTTCATCAATTAAAGGGCTGTTTCCGAATATACCAAGTGAATTTTACCTGAAATATGGGAGTGCATCTGTTGTAATAAGCCAATTAAATGTAGAAGTTGTAAAAACTAACAATGATTTAGCCTCCACAATCAGTGAACTTGAAGAAGTGAACTCTAGCTCCTTCCTTAATCAAGAAAAAACATTCGAAACCCCTTTGGTGAATATTATCCTATGTAACTTTGATGGAGCCCCATCTATTTCATCATCTCCTAACTCATTCTCACATATCCTCAAGCTTTATGAAGTATCTAATACCTACCAAGAAATTGAATTGCTTTTTGTTGGTTTTTCTGCAAGCAAACATCCCGAAACTGAAAGATTATCCAAAAAAAATTTTGAGAAATTTAAAACTGAACTACAAAGACTATTTGGAAATAATGCAAAAGACAAATGTCTCTGGTTCTCAGCATCAAATCAATTAGATATGCCCGACTCCAATTTGCATGTATGCGCGCGTCAAATCCACACAAGACTATTAGAAGAGGCGGCAAATGCAGTTAACGCAAGAATTAAATCAGTTATAGAATACATATTAGATTCAAGGAATGAAGGCCCAAAGTTGTCTCACTCCTTGAAGTTAACTGATAGCTCACTGACACCTGAAATCTTGGAAACTCCAGAGTTTTTGACTTCTGGTGTGAATTCTCCTATCAGCAGCCAAGTTAGTGGTACGCAATGTAGAAAATTACAAGTATCAGATATGTGGTATCAATGGATTTTAGATATTATCAATAAATCAGACCTATTAGGTTTGATGTTGTTTAGATTGGGATTAATAAATGAGGCGTTGCTGATATATGAACAACTTTTGGATGATTGCAGAAAGCCAATTAATCCCTTTATAAAGGAACTTCAGAACCAAAGCGTAGGATTTGCTGAAATTGTGGCTCCTAAAGACCCACTTCTTTTAGCATCTGATTGCTGTTTTGGAGACTGCAAAACTCATTTGACTGAAAATAATACTCTGATTCATAGAGATAAATTAATATTACCACTTGATTTTAGTAAATTGATCTTGAACAAAAGAGCAACATATTTTGATATTGTTCAAATCATATTTTTAAGGCAGATATTCATTTTGCTTTCTGTTAAAGATTTCCGAAAAGTATGTAACAGGATACAAATGTTTTCCAGAAAGTTCTCTAAAGAAATTCTTCCAGTAACTGATCAATTGAAATATAAAATTCTTTGTCATCTTTGGATTTTCAGATTTATTATGAGTATAGCTGCCATTTCGTTTCCAGGAGTTCCTTCAAACCCTGCATATACTTCGGGTCATTCTCCAGGCTCTGCAATTTCTTCATTAAAGATTATTATTATTTCGTCAATTTTACCAAGATTAATCCATTTTTTGGGTGCTTCAGAATCTGTTGACGTATGGAAACATAAGCCTTCTGCTCCAAAACTTCCTCCAGATTCAAATGTATCATCTATGGAAATTCAAACTGCTCTAATTAAGTGGGCTACTCAATGTATTTCTTCTATACTACTTAATTGTATTTGCGACTTTGATGAGTTTAGTAGACTTGAAGAAGAATTAGAGAATAATAGCAACAAAACCAACCATTCCGTTTCCACAATCACTAATAAATGTTCTCAATTCTCATTGTATGATAAAGTTCCTATTGAAGAAAAGAGCAACAATATCAACAATGATTCTGGATTGGAACAAAATTCTGACACAGGAATGGACACAAAAGTTTGTCTCAAAAGTAAAAACTCCAACTTTGAGTATTCGCAGTCCTTATCTTCTCCTAGTTTCTCTTTATTTCACCTAGCATCTAGACATTTATCTTTGGTTTGCATATTACTTTCTTCAGAAATATGGAATGAAAGTTCTTCCAAACTTGATGGAAATAAAACATTTGAGGAACTTTTGGACATCCAATTATTGCAAAATATGAGTAACAATTTGAATGATAATGCAGAACATTATTATACTTTAAAGGAACTTTACTGTTCATTAAAATCTCCTTCTAAAGCTTATAGAATGCTTTGTGAAGTCGTTGGTATGGCAGCAATGGATTACATCTCTTCTGGACAACTTAAATCTGCAATTTCACTACCTTGGGGAATCATTTTTGAAAACAAAAACTTTCTAAAGTGGATATTAAAAGAGTTAAATTGTGAGACATCGACTTTTGTTGACTATGAGACATCCAAAATATCTGATATATCCTTTTGTTATAGGTTTGTTCGAATTTGGCTTGATTTCCCCACCATTCTGCTTCCTATTCCTCTTCAATGGGCAAAATTGAGTAATATTTCTCAAAAGCTTCTTATTAAACTATTTGCAAAAAAAGTTAACCCCATTTCTTTAAGCTATATAAACTATAATGATTCTTACCTATTACAAGCAGAGATTGGCATTAGACTGTTTCTAAACATCTTAGACTCAAATAATCAATCAAACTTTTCTCAGGAAAATGGCTCAAACAAAGATTACAAGGAAAACACAGCTTTGGAGGAACAATTGATACTTGAAACATATATAAGTAAATGTTTAGAAAACTCTAATATTGTTAAGGTAGACTCATTACAATGGGAGTTCCCATCTCATCCAAACTTATGGGCTCATTTATTTATTCCAGAATACGGTTCAGAAAAAACTAAGGAAATTCCAAAACTTAAGATGAGAGCTTTTATTAATTTTGGAAATCAAACAACAGATAAAAATGAGGCTTTGGAATCTTATGACTTACAAACAAAATCATTCAAAGGAGTTACTCTCAAGATTGTTGAAAGACAAATCCTGATGGCTCTTTTAGGAGGAGGAAAGCTAATCAGATTACCTACTAAAGCTTTACCTTGTTGCGGTTTATTAGATCCATTAAAACCAGTACAAGGGTATTTCTATGTTTTTCATGAAATACTAAGACCAAGTGGAAGATTATTCTTAAAATCTCCAAATGTCCTTTCACCACTACAAAGTCCCCTTGGGTCTTCTGGACAACAAATAAAACCTTCTGAAGATATTGGATCGAGAATAGGACAAATGGAAAAACAAGAGATAGGGAAAAATATGGAATCACAAAGAATAGAACAACAAGAAGCTGGAAATAATTTAAGCACCCAAAAAATGAAGAGTTCTAACAGATCAGGATCAAATAGCAATTATAATAGTTGGTTTCAAAAAAAAAGCTCTAAACATGAGCGATCTTTTTCATTTTCTAACTCAGAGCTTGAACATGTTAGAGAAGGAAGAAGTAATATCTCAAATCCAATGGGTTCAAATAAAAGAAAGGATGGTTCGCCTAGACAATGGATGTGGGAAATTGTTACAGGGTTTAAATGGGGAAGTAGTTCTTATGGAAGTAGCTCCAAAAGTAAAAGCAAAGCAAGTTCATTTAATGGGAGTCTATACTCTGAAAAAACCAATGGAATATCGGAAATGAACAATTTAGATGACCGAGAAAGGGTTCCAACAAGTACAAGTGTTCATGGTAGTTCATTAAAGAATAGTGAAAGACTTAAAATACCATCTTCTCCTTTAGATAATGCAATAAAGGTCGAGGAAAACCTGTCTCCCTCTAAGGTCATTACTGTAAATACTCCAGGGCCATCAAATTGGGTGATTACTGAAGCAAGTAAATCTAATTCAAAAAAATCTGCTTCAGCGAGCCCAAAATTAGCTCTCAGTCCAAAAAATGAAGATTCTACTCAATGTCTTGTTACACCTCCGAATTCATGGATACACAAGTTTGCAGTTCCTGGGATTCCATCGCGTTGTATATTATTAATTTACATTGGACTTTCTTCTCCTGTTTATTTTGGCTCTGTTTGGTTGAGAGTGAATGGCACTAGGTGGATACTACTTGAAAATACGATTACTGAATCTTCAAAAGGCAAAGTCATTTTGGAGCCAGGGTTAAACAAAATAGAACTAGATATTTTCTGTGAAGAAGGAGAATCTAGCTTCTTTATAGATTCTATTGGGTTATCTGATAGAACAAGTTTCAGCATTCCAATTAACTTCCTTTGGGTAATTCCTTTGGGCACATTACCTTCACCTCATATATTACCAAAAGTTATTTCAGAATTTCAGATATTTGAAACAAATTTAGGAATCTTATCTGGGAAGAAACCTATAAATTCAGGTATAATTACTAAAACAAGTAAGGATGAATTAGAATGTAATAGAGATAACGCTTGGAATCCTCTCAAAAAGTGGACCACGTTATATTCTTTTGGGATTAAAAATTTATCAGAAATGATTAGTATGGAAATTCAGTTTAGAGATATAATACAGAAATCAAATCTTCCTGAATCTGCTTCAAGGAATTTGTTGAGCACAAATACAGGAGAAAAGAAGTTATATAGAATATCAGTGGAAATAGAAAGGGATTGGTTTCAAATATACAATGTTGATATGGAAGTAACTCTGAGTTTTCAAGAATCTGAAACTGAATCAATACAAGTATTTACTGATGAAGTGGAATTAGTACAGCTAGATGGTATGGAGTCCAGTAGTATTTTAAAACCAGAAATAAATCAAAAATTGATTAAACTTCCGTCTTTTTCAAGTGAGTGTATAATTCAAACACCAATAATGTTTGATATGTCTCCAATGAAAACGTCAACTGAAGTAAATTTTAGTTTAAATTTAATTGCAAGTATTAAAGGTCAAGACAAAGAAGTTTGTACTAGACATAATTTTGTTTTCCAAGTAGGACCACAAGTAGATTTGAAAAATATTCAACCAGTTCCAAATCTAGATCATTATAGCTTACCATTTTATTACTTTGAATTACTTTTTGAAGCAACTTGTAAAAGAGTTTTGGTAGAAAAGATCATTACCATGCTTCCAAAAGATCTGGAAAGCTCAGATTTATTTGGAATCATGGCACCAGTAGAATTAAAACCAAGAACAATTGAAAATTTTCAAGATTTGGGAGATTTATATTCAATTCGTGAATATACTCTTTCTCATCCATTGATTATTGAATCTAATTCAAGACCTCTAAAATTGATATGGATAGTTCCGAAAACTGAACTTCAAAAGGTGTTAACTCCTCAAATCTTAATATCAACAATTAGCCTACCAAAAGAAGAAAGAACAAAGTTATCTATTTCAGGTCCTTTCCAAATTCCAATGGAAACTTTGTACAATTTTATTTCATTGAGAAAATCCACACATTCCACAGACAATTTATTAGAAACAAGTCTAGATGGATTAAGTTTAGACCATGTTGAACACCCCTCGTATTCAAAAGTTGATTCGGAGTTTCCATTGATTATTTACCTGAATTATACATTTCAAAAAGAAGAAACATTTTCATATTGTTTAAACTACTTTGGAGATGAAGATTCAGAAGATAAGGGATGCTGGTGGTTTATTGGAGCTAGAAATGGTTATATAGAAGCTAAACCTGGGTCAAAAATTAAGCTAGAGTTTAGGGTAGTTCCTCTAACAAACGGACTGTTAAAGCTTCCAAGTATTAACTTCGGATGCTCTAACTCTCGTCCATATTCTTATCCATATTTTACACTATCTGATAATAGTAGAAGATTTTACCTTGGAAAACAAGTAGTAATCTAGCATTAAACTAAAATAGGATAGCCCGCCCAAAAGTACGTTAGAGACAGTATGGTGGCTGTATTTATAATGCCTTGTTTTTTTAGAAAAATATAAATAAAATAAAAAATTTTCTTGGTCGGAACTGAGAGGAGTTTCATTAACATTTTGGTGTTTGGAAAATAGTCATTTTGATTTTTACATTTTAGGTAGGTTTGAATGGAAAAGAAACAACTTTTGGGGAGGGTTTCATCTGGTATTGGCTCTAGTGTACGAGTTACTTATTTTTTTAAATCGTTAAGGTAGATTGGAAGATTGGTTATAATTTAGAGATAGGGATCTATTTGGATCCTAAGCCTTATATTTCCTGACTGGTGTTTACGAGCTAAAAGTCCTAATTAAGAAATGAGAGGCCGTTGGAAGGGAGGCAAAGGTGGACATGGCGGCTCATCTAGTGGAGGAAGCAATACGAAAGTCTCAGAGATTTGCCGACATTTTGTTCAACAAGGTAATTGTAAATTTGGCCAGAATTGTAATTACTCACATATTTTAAGGCAAGTTGCACAAATACAAAAGGCTCATTTTGGAGGTATTAGGTGTGCAATTTCTTCTCCTTTACCTACGGGAGAGCTTGAACTTTTCACAGGGGGGTGCGATGGTCAATTGAAGAGATGGATAATTAGACCTGCAGATAAGGATGTTATGACAACCGAGCCTGAAAGGGGAAGTAATCATCGTAGAAGAAACTATCAGAACAAGTTTCAGAATGATGTTAGTGGAGCAACTCAGCTTTCAGTAAAAATGGATTCAGCAATTAATTGCAGTGCAGAGGTTTGTAGTTGCTTGATTTATGGGGATGTACTATTTTGTGGACTAATTAATGGCACAATTAGGGCATTTCACAAGCCTACAGGGAATTTTACAGATTTAGTTGGGCATAACCAAGAAATACATCAACTTTTAATAATTGACAATATACTCGTTTCTGCTTGTTGGGGTGGAAAGATAGTATTTTGGAAATTTGATCAAGCTTCTGGTACTTTTATAATTTCTGCACAGATTCAGGCTAAAGAGCATATAAAGTGTCTTAAATATTTTCCGTATAAAGGTAATTCAGCTGGCGCAATGGGACAACCTCAATGCCAAATTCAGGATGCATCTCCTCATCTTTGGGTTTGTGGAGGCGGTATTGTTCAGATTGTGGATCTAATTACTTTACAAGTAGTTAGGGAAATTATATTTGATGGAGGACCTATTATGTCAGTACTCGAGTATGAAAATCATCTTGTTCTATGTAGTTTGCAAGGTGTAATTCGTGTTATTTCACCTACAGGTGAGGAAACTTTTAGAAAATCTCTAGGTTCTCCTGCGCTTTGCATGGATGGGACTGTTACTGCAGACGCTAAACATATCTTAATGATGGGCCAAAATAATGGGCATCTTAGATGTATCACCCTTCCTTTATTTGACAGTGTACTTGAATTTCATACTCCTGATACCAGATCAGAAATCAGACTAGTTTCGAATCTAGGGGGATCTCCTGGAATCATTCTCACTGCTCAATGGGATGGTGCTTTGAATTTTTACCAATGGTGTCTTCCAAAAAGTTCCTGAAATAAACAACTAATTATATCACTCAACATCAATATTGTATATATCAAATATTAAAGAATTATAAGTTTGCTTAATTATTATTTTTAATTGAATCATCGTATTTAACAGTATTTCTATTTACAAGAAAGGTTGAAATTGAGCATAATCATATTTCATTCGCATTTAAACACGTATTTTGATGTTTATTATTATATACTACTTAACATTTATAGCTAACCTTTATTTGATTTTTTTATTAGTTTGACTATTCTTAATTAGATATTTCCGAATTCAAGTATATTTTTTTTTCTATTTATTTTGATCTAGTTTAATTCAATTTTTTGTCCACATGGGGATTTGCACCTCTATAATTGCGTAAAGCATTTGCATGTATGCAATGTGCATGTAGCTTTTGACACGTAATTATTTATAATTGACAAAAAAAGCCATCCACATGCATTGCGGTATTAAAAAAACAAAAAAACTACATGCGGAAATAAACTAAGTAAAATTTCAAATTGGAAACTAGAAAAAAAGATAGTTGATTTTTTTACGGTTCCTAATGTTTGGAGTTTTAAATAAAAAATTTGTTCTCTCAATAGGTCTCCTATTGATAAATTTAACAATTATTTTTGCTTCTGATATTGATGAACAAGATACATGGGTTTCACCAGAAAATCAACATGATTATGATGAAAATAATGCAATTTTGACAGATGAAGGTACGTCAAATTTAAATAGAAAGGTGGCAGAATCTCAGAGTCATAAGTATAAACACAACCACCATCAAAGCCACCATAATTATAGATATTATAACACTTATTATAATACATATACTCCTAAATATATAGATACAACCGATGATGAAAGGTCTTATACTAATAGTCATTTTAATTATATACCAAAGGAAAACCATCATTATCATTACAATCATCATCAAAAAAATGTTTACCAAATGGGATGGAATAGCCACAAATATGACTATATTTTAAATTTGACATCAACAACAACAGGATACCCAGTTTACCCAGTCCCAACAACAACAACAACAGAATATCCAATATACCCAATTCCAACAACTACTACGACAGAGTATCCAGTTTATCCTTTCCCAACCACAACAACAACAGAGTATCCAGTTTATCCTTTCCCAACAACGACAACAACAGAATATCCAGTATACCCAACCACAACAACAACAGAGTATCCAGTTTATCCTTTCCCAACAACGACAACAACAGAATATCCAGTATACCCCACCACAACAACAACAGAATATCCAGTATACCCAACAACAACAACAACCGAGTATCCAGTTTATCCTTTCCCAACAACACAACAACAGAATACCCAAATATTCCAATCACTACCACAACGACTACAGTTGTAACAACTACATCCACAACAGGATATCCAACAACTACCACAACAGGGAGTCCAAACACTACCACATCCACAACTAGAAGTCCAACAACCACTTCTACAACTGGAAATCCAACAACTACCACAACTAAAGCTCCAAATGCAACAACCACTTCTACAACTGGAAACCCAACAACTACTACAACTAAAGCTCCAAATGTAACAACCACATCTACAACTAGAAGTCCAATAGCCACCACAACTGGAAGCCCAACAACTACTACAACTAAAGCTCCAAATGTAACAACCACTTCTACAACAGAACATCCAACAACTACTTCTACAACAGGATATCCAACAACCACTTCTACAACAGGTTATCCAACAACCACTTCTACAACAGGTTATCCAACAACCACTTCTACAACAGGTTATCCAACAACCACTTCTACAACGGGACAACCAACAACCACTTCTACAACAGGTTATCCAACAACCACATCCACAACAGGATATCCAACAACTACCACAACTACAACAATTCCAGATATAACAACCACTACAACTGAGTATCCAAATACTACAACAACCACAAGCGAACCACCAAAATATGCAGTTTCGTTAGTAATGGATCTGTCTAAAGTACCAAATATTGATCAAATGAAAGAAATTAATTTGTCTGCAAATGTAATTTATAGAAATTTGGTCGAGAGTGGAATAAATACTGAAATTTTGTCAGTTCCAATTAATGAACAAAACAAAACCCAAGGGCATACGAGCTTCATATCAACATTACAAGGCTCTGACAATAATATGAGGGTTGATAGATTGTTAAGTATGGTTGCACAGCAAGACTCAGAAAGAGTATTAAATGTTATTGCACAACAAAATGGTACTGATTCTCATTCAAATCAAAGAGGCTATCATAATAAGGTGCTATTAAAGAGAAGAAAGATAGTATACATCACTGCAGGATTTAATGGTTGTACTTCTGTGAAGACATGCCCAGGAATCGTTAGCTTGAAGAAAGATATTGATATATACTTCATTTCATTATCAAAAGATGCAAATATGTATCGTGAGATTGAATATATTTCATCAGAACCCGTCTTAATGCATTCTATTATGATGAATAAATCAGATTTAAGCAATGAAGCATCTCACATTTCTAAATGGATTAGAGATGAGTATAGATTCAATAATCCAATGTTTTTGATACCAAAAAAAGTCAAGAAAAACTTTAAGAATGAAGTCTGTAGCAAATGTTCCAAAAATGCGGAATGTTACGTACATTCAATCTTTGAAACAACGCATGATTTAAGTAAATTTGAGTGCGTATGTTCAGAAGGCTATACAGGAGATGGATTCACATGCCGTGATATAGATGAATGTAAAGTGGGTAATTATTGTGGTAAATCACAGTGTTGTATAAATACACCTGGAGGATTTGAATGTAAGGATTCTAAAGATGGAAAATGCTAATTCATTAATAAAAAATTTCAATTGTTTGAAATTGAAGAAATCAATATATTGTAAATATATTACATATATATTTGTTTAATAAGTAATTACAATTTATTCTTTTTTAATTACAAACGTCTTCAATTGGTACTAACAATCATTTATTCATATCGATTTTCAAAAATTTTTCAAATAATCAAAATTGACCTTTAATTCGGAAAATATCAATTCTGGATTTCAATTAAATGTTATTATTTTAATTCCCTTAAAATGATTGCTTAACGATTAATTATCTTACTAAAATTTGAATAAGAGTTTGTTAATATAAATTGGAGCTTAAAATATTTTAAATTATTGTTTCATTTTATGGGTAACTACGCATTATAATTGTTTGAGGATAAGTATAAAAATCAAGTTTAATCAAGGAAAGGACTCATTGATCTAATTCAATCCATATTAATAAAAATAATGATCATATAACGGCACAAATATTCTATACAAGATGGCAAACATTTATGATTGTAATGTTAATAGTGTGGGAAATTTCAATGTTGAAATTCTTTATAATATTAATTCATATATTTTGGTAAGTTGATTATATACTCTTTTGTTTGACTACGGATACTATCAGAAATATAAGTTGAACTATTCATAATAATTTAATTAATAATTATTTTAACAAATTCTTATACATGCAAAGTTTATTAATACAAACATTTTTGGCGGGAATTGATCTTAATATAAATTATTGAATAAATAGGTATTAAACAATATTGATAAATGTTGTCAGCATCCGAGTATTTTGTGTCATATGAAGAGGAGTTTTTGTCTGTTATACAAGGAATAGAACGTTTAGTGCTCAAATGTGTGAATATTGAAGATGGAGGAAGAGGGGAGAAATTTACACAGGATGAAATATCTATATTGGAACGTCGATTTCAGGATGCAAAGAAGTGTTTGGATCAACTGAAAGATGAAGTAAGTTAAATTTAATGTCTATATTTCCAATTTTTAAGTTTGTTTAACTATTTTTTAAGGTTATGACGTTATCTAAGAATTCGATTGAATACCAATCGTATCAAAGATATCAGAGAGTATATGAAGACATATATAGGAAGTTTGACACATATAGAGAGGAGAGCATGGCTAGTAGTTACTATTCTAATAAAGAGTTGGATATGAGTACAAACATTAGTGGTAATGACGGTCAGAATTATTTAAAACCATCGACAAAAGAATATAATATGGGAGTTTCTACAGAAGATTTGATGAAAAGGAATGAAGATAATTTAAGAATATCTGCAAACCTAGCTCAGGAAACACAACATATAGGATTATATTCTTTGAATACTTTAACAGTTCAAAGGGATAACTTGACAAGAAGCAAATATGGTTTGAATAATATAGATTATAATATCATGGAGAGTCGTAAATTGGCAAGTACATTATACAAGCAGAAAGTAATTGAGAGACTGATGCTATATTTCATAATATTTGTACTATTGTTAGCAAATATATATGTATTTTTCAGAAGAATTCTCGGAAGGAAATAAAAATGAGAAGGTATAAAAGTATCTATTATAGAAATATTAAAGTATATAATCTTATATATATTCAAATTGATTAATATGATGAATTAAAAATAACTATATAGGATTTCGAGAGTAATAATCTTTTATATTTTTCTAAGAGAAGTTGGTGGTTTAAACTTGGAGACATTTTTTCTATTAATTTTTTGTTCAAGCATTGATATTTGTTTTTTATTAAGATTTTTATATTTATCATGTTGAATAGATAAATTGATATCTTTTTGTTTAAGAAAGAATGGCTTCTTTCCTGATTCAATTTTAGTTTGTTCCTGCTTTCTATGTTGCGATATGGTTTGCTGTTTAAGGTAAAGATTTTTTCTATGATCTTTTTCAGAAACAAGTTTCTGATATTTAAGTTTGAGATTGTCAATTTGGTCTTGAGTAAGATGATTTACATCAGAGTTTTTAAATTTTGATGATTTCTTAACTTTATTCCATGTTCCAAGTTCTTTAGACTTGGTCATAATTTTGTATAAATCTAATGTATTCTTGATCTGATTAAATTCTCTTTGTCTCATGTCATCTAAGAAGTCATATGATTTATGGAATAAGTCAGTGTTGAGCTTTCCACAAGAGTCATTAAATCTAGGATCATTGCCTTTTTTTGAGCTGTCATGTTTATTTCTGATATAGTTTCTTTCATTTTCTAGTTTTTCTGGTAAAATTTGTCTTCTAGATGATACTTCCATTGGAGAGTTCTTTGAAGTAATTCTTCCATATTTTTTGAGTCTTTGATCGATTTCATCATTTTTCTCAAATTCTTTGCATGATTTGTAGGATCCATTGGCATTTTTTTTTTCTGATTCTGCACTTTTTCTTTTTTCGAATGACTCAGCTATCTTTTCTTTTCTTATAATTTCCTCAAAAGGAATATCTTCAAAATCCATGGCTCTTGATTAATTACAAACTTTCACAGCCTTGAAATATGCCACTTTGAATTTCCCCTATTTTTTCAACTTATTTTTAGTTATCTTCCTGCATTCCTGCAATCTTAATTTATGGTTTGGCGCCAATTAATGAATTTAGCATATTAATCAAATTAAACATGCGTAACACCGGTATAAGGAAAAATATTAAAAAAAAAAATTAATTAGTAGATATATAAGAAATGAGTAACTTGAACAAAAAATATTGCTAAATTAGCTCTTTGAGAGAGAAAGAATAATAGCAGATTGGGACTCAAGGTGTTGCTTTAGAGTGGGAAGAATCTGGTCATTCGAATCAACATCTAAAACAATTTTAAGAGACTCAATGATATTATGAACATTTGAAGAGTTCTCTTGGAAAGACTGGATCTGAGGTTGAGTATTTGGAGCTTTCTTTGAGTGATTTATGTTAATTAGATCAGTGAGAATCTTTAGGCATTCATTGGGAGAGGTGGTTTTGTAATCAAGACTTAAAGTTGAGCAAATAGTTTTGAAAAACTTCTTAAAATCTCTCAGTTGTATATATATTGCATTAGATGCTTGGATAACGTCTTGATCATCAAGTACATCAAATAGAGTTTTAAAGTGGTTGTAGAAACGATCATGTAGTTCAATTGATATGACTTCTTGGCTATTATTTTGGGAGGAAATTTTCTTGGATGAAGCACTTTCGAAAATATGAGTGATTTTCGGGGTTGCTGAAGTACTCTTTTTGGCTAATAGTTGTCCAATTTGAATCGGAATGTTTCTAAAGTTTGATATATTAAGTAGCCTACAAGACCACCTAACTATGCTTTCTAATTCAGATCTATCAGTATTCTGTAACATATAAAGACCTCTGGTCCAAAGATTCTTGTCTCTTTTCATTAACTCACTTGTGGAAATATTATTTTCTTGACAAAATTCAAAGAAGGATTTCTCAGAAATAGTATCATTTGAATTTCCTAAATTAGTTTCATTACCCTCAAATGAGTCTTGCCCGTTTTTAGAATCTAAGTTATTTTGTCCGTTGGCTTGCAATTTCCAATAGCTGATCGATTTTTCAAATCCTACAATTATTGAGTAAAGGTAGTGTGATTGAAGAATTTTCTTTTTTTCTAAAGTTGTTAAGGTTGTTCCACTAATATTACTGCTCGTACCCGTATGGTTGAAGGTGCTGGCTCTGTTAGAATCTCTTTCATTGTCCAGATTGTTCTTAACAGACCTCAAAAATTGATCAGCTTTATCTCTTGACTTATCATCATCCTCTTGAAGCTTTAGAATATCTTGTTTTAGTCGGCTATTTTCAACAAGAAGTTGCTGTTTCTCTCTTTCTAACTTGCTAATTGCAGAGCCTTGCGGGGTTTCCCTACCTTGAACCCTATTTTTTCTATTAGATTGTTCTTCTTCGGTTAAAACTCTATTTATCATTCTAAGAGATTCATTCTCTTTCTCTAAGGCTTCATATTTCCTTCTCAAGAGGTTTAACTTTTCTATAAGTCCGTTTTTTTGTGACCTTTCAGAGTTTATAGTTTCAACAGTGTGTTCACCTCGAGATTCTAATTCATATAGTAAATTGTGAATAGTTGAAATGAGTTTGTTTCCATCAACTATTAACCTTTGATTAGTTTCAATAGATTCTGGTTTAGCTGCCATAGACAAGGATTCAGGTTGTTCAGTAGTGAAAGAAAGCTCAATACTTGACCCTAATCTAAAATTACCATCAGGTTTCATCCCATATTTAGAGCTATAATTTGACGGCATATCAAAAGGAAAATCCATCTTATTTCTTCCAGATACAGAGTGTTCTCTTGCAATTTCTGTTACAGAATTAACATTTTGTTCATTTTCAAATGAATTATCTCTGTCAGCACAAATTCCATGTAGTATAGAACCTACAGTTCTCAAATCATCTGTGTTTAAACCAGAATATTCAGAATCAGTATACTTACGAATACCTGGAGTGATTTCAAACTTATCATTTTGCCTCTCTGTTTCTCCAATTTGTGAAAGATTCTGAGGCGTAGTTACATCATTTAAATTCTGAGAGATCATTGAGGTTTGAACCAATTTTTCTGATAATCTCACTCCCGGGTTTGCGTATCTTAAATAATTTGTACCTTCATTATTATCTTCTTCAACTTGGTTTCTATTTAGTATAAGAGATCTAGCAGGAGAAGTTAAATCAGGAAGAAACGGTATTGATAAAAACCCATTAGCTCTTAGCCGGTTATTTAGTCGAATAAATTGACTTATATTCGCATTTCCAAAATCTTCTTTTGCGTACATGTTAGTCCCTTATTGCCTTAGCCTTTTCAAGAGCAGATTCTCTTTCCAAGCTAAATCAAAGAATACCACTACTATACCTTTTTAGTAAAAACTTCTCACACACATTAATGCTTCATTAATTCTTAAGAGTAGTCTTTTTTTTTAAATAAACAAAGTATTTCTCTATTTTCCCTCGTATCCTTTAAATCCATCACCCCTCCTAATAACAAATTTACGTTACTCGTCAGGCGCCAAATAGTTGGCGCTGACTGCATGCAAAAGATTATTCAAAGCTAAATTATGTCAATTAACAAGATAAAGGAAATTTAAAATAATAAGTAAATAATATGTGGGAGGTTGGCTTATAGAATATAATAGAGATATTTAGTATTTTATATATTAAGTTGATGTATATTTAAACATTTTTTTTAATAAATATGTTCTAATTAATTCAGTTAACATTAAATAAATTAGCCTCAATATCTTCAAATGATGAAAGTTGTATCAATGCATCTGATTTAGACTCAAACGATGCCAGGGGGTCATTCAGATTTGCTTGGAAGTGCTGCATTGCTTGATAGAACTTGACTCTGTCGGAGACAATATTGAGAGGGCGATGCATAAACTCGTAGTCAGTTTCAGCGAGTTTGAGAGCGCCCTCAATGGAGTTTCCTAGTTTATTATAAGATTGCCTTTCATTTAGAGATTTAACAAACCCGGTATCATCTATATCCCAATTTGAACTAGTATAAAACTGCCTAGAAAGTTCCCTAATGACAGATTCAAAAGAGGGGGCAATCGATGACTCTTCAAGAGATTCTTGGGCAAGAGCTTTTTCATCAACCAGTCTAAAGATTTTCAAAAGCGCATCCTTTTCCCTCGCAGTAAGAGCACATGATGTACTGATATCATAAATTTGCTGAGGAGATTCATATGACCAAATAGTCACTCCAGAAAGTAGAAATCCACGAACAATAAGCTGAATAATTTCAGTGTTCTGATTGTTGAACCTTCTCATTTTGTCTGAAAGCTGAGGTAAAAGGCTATTACACCACTGAGGTCTACAAAATGATTGGAGAAGAGATGTGAATACTAACTGTCTCATTCTATCCATAAGTGGAGCTGCATATATAACTGCATATACAATAGAGTCTTTGGCTTGATTTCTATCAGGATCATATAATAGGTGAATTCTTTGCCAGATTGATAATGATGAACCGCAGAGCAGGGCAGAAACTAATAATGGATCACCTTTATTAACATTGGAAACTCTGTTGACCATCACCTGTGTTTGGAGGTGATTATTAAGTAATTCATCATTGTTTATTGAAAAAATATCAGACTTTGGGGGAGCAAAAGAAGGGGCGCAAAATGCCTCTTTAATAAATGTTGCTCTATCTCTTCCTGAATCTAATATCAGCCCTCCAAGTTGATTAATTGTCATTTTCAGTAATTCAATACTTTGTTCATTTTCCGAGTTATTCACATGACCTCTTTTAAAATCATTGAGCTTGAGCTTCCCTTCCTCAAAATCATTTTTAATTGCATATAACTCTCCAAAAATGGCCGTTAGAATGGTTGCTCTTTGTTTGTGTTCGTTTATTGATTTTGGGTAATATTCCATAATATTGTGAAGCCTAAGGAGAGAAAATAGATGTGACAAGTTAATATCATCTACGCAGCAAGCTGCTAAATAACTAAGTATTCCTGGAGTATAAAAAGGGGTCATCTTCTCAATCATTTCTTTCATAAACTCCCTCATTGAGCTACTCCCAATTAAAATATAATTCTGGAATGTTGAATTGGAAGTAAAAACATTTCTATAATCAGTTGAAATGTGTAGAAACCCCATTTGTTTACACTGGTCTAGCAAGTCACATATTCGATGTAAAAGGTACTCATATTCACTTTGCCATTGAAATAATACCATATTTGTATATTATGGTCCCTTAAAATGATTAATTAGTTATTAAACTTATTTTTAAACTTTAAATTTTCCAACGCTCTGTGTGTACACACGTACAAGATAATGGCCGGAGACGATTCTTCTTTAATTACAAATGTTAATACCCGAAAAAGAAGCTATTGAATGATACGATTTAAGCCCACATAAGTATGTATTAATTTTCTAGCTGACACAAATCTCTAAATTGTATTTTTATCTTCTCCAACTCTTCTTTGCTATAACTTTGTGTCCAGTTTGTTTCTCTAATATACTCAAGTATAGACTCAATCTTTTTGGATGACTGAATATGGCACACATTATTGTAAATATAGTCAGTTGTGTATGCCCTAATATTAGGATATTGATGGGAAACTAGGTCTGAAAGAGATTCCATTGCTTTCTGAGCCAACTCGTCATCTTCTGATACTTGTATACTAAACGAAAAATGTACCAAAACCGCAGAAGAAATCTTAATTATTTGAAAATCTTTTGTATTTCCTAGAACCTGTAAAATTGTAGTAAGAATCCCTCTCATGACTGTTTTTTCTTGCGGGAAAATTTCCCACGTAAGCAATACCAAAATAAATTGTAGTACATGCAAAGTCATGCATCCGCATAAAAAGGCGGCATCTTGATTGCATGTAGAAAGAAGCCTTAAAAGTTTTTCAATATTATAGAAAATTGAAATGGTAGCTGCAGAGAAATCACTAGTTGACTTCAAAAAGACATTTAGCTCATAGTTTATGGCTTGGTAGGGATTAATTGATGATGATGATGAACTCATTGAAGAAGAATGACTAATCCAGTTTGTTAATCCAAGTAAGGCTGACCTTTGCAGTTTTTCTTCAAGGATAAATGGGAAAAGGCAGTTTTTAAATATATTTGTACTGGAACTTGACAAGATTTGAAAATTTCTATTTGAAAGACAAAATAAAAATTGGTTTTCAAAGTCTAGATAGGGATATAATGAGTGTGGGACTTTTTCAATAGAGTCTAACATGTCAAAATAATAACATCCCAAGTTAAGTGGATTGCTTTTAGTAGCGAAAAATGTTTTAAGTTCATCAATATAGTTTTTACTGTGTATCAGTGCATAGTCCTTAAGTACGTCATGCAAGATAAGCTGGCAAGATTCAAACAGTCTGTATTTTAATGAATTCTTTTCACAAAGGTTCTCTAGCTTAATTTCTTTCATTTCTTTGATTTGACAGATCTCAAAAAGTTCAAAAGGAATTCCATGAAAAATACGGTAGTAAATCCAGTACATATTTATATTCGTGTATTCAATGGAGTTACCTTGTATGGAATCTGAGTTTGTAAAGTGCAAGTACAAAATTTTCCAAAGTAATAAAATTGCTTTAACTCTTAGCTTGTCAGAATAGTTGAATATATTGAATACAAATGCAGGAAGGATTTTTTCATACTTTGAGTCATCTATAAATACGTTATTGTAATATAAGCATGCTATAGTTTCCATTGAAAGCTCACGAATCCATGATCCGACATCACCTCTTTTATCTGTTGAATAATCAAAGCAACCTTGAACTAGAGTATTATGACATAGATCTAATATCATATTCTTTGAAGATATTTCAGTACCAATAATACAATAACAAATGACTCCAAGCGACCAAATCGAGTTTCTTCTACACTCAACATCGTACTTTGATGAAAAAATTAATTCATTAAAAGATTCTATGGGCTCGTTTAAAGTATTATTTGCCCCCTCATCATTGCTCAGGATTAACTTGTCTTTATTAAATATTCCAACTAAGCAGTTGGCAATATCATTAATCAAAGTTTCTTCAATTAAATTCACTACATGAGGGAAGATAATACCTATTGAAAGAATAATTCCTCTTAGAGCCATTATGTGAATATCTGTTGTATCAGAGCTTAGAGCTTGAACAAAATCTGTCAAAAGTTTCTTAATTTCAAGAAATTCTGGAGAATCTTTAGATTTTGTCATTCTCCACTTAATGATTGCATCTAATGCAGAGCATCCAGAAATCTGGATTGAAAAGCTTAAATGTCTAATTGATTCGCAAATTGTTTGGAGGAATCTAGAAAATGTAGCTTTCTTGAATTGAATAATTTCAGTAGATTTAGATAAGGAAACTATCAAATTGAGAACTCCTTTCCTCGTTAAATCGCCTCCTTTTCCTCTATATAACCTTTCTTTCTCTATTAATATAGGGATGTTTCTAATATAATCACTCCATGTGAATTCCGCAGGAATTAAATTTGAATTCTTGGAAATTGGAGTCTCCTTAATAAAACCATTCCTTGTATTTTCATCCTTTTGTATGGGTTTAACAAACAAATCCCAAAAAGTGATACCCTTGGATTTTAGTATTTTTCCTTTTGATATAAGGACTGAAATAATTAGTAATGATGAATGTCTAAAGATACTATTTGAACTGAATATATTAAGATCCTTATTCCAACTGCTTAAATCAACACCATTGTTTTGACTTGTACTCAATTTTGAAACATGTGGAAGAATGTTGAAAAAACAAAAATGGTGGCAATAAGGAACCAGTTTACTTAAGGCAATTGCTGATAAAAGCCTAAATTTAATATTGGGGTGAATAAATACATTTTGGACAAGGTAGTCAGATAGGATTGTTGCGAAAGGATATATTGAATTCTCTGATTCTTCCAAATTACCATATTTTTTAAATTTATAATTTGGTAATACCTGCGATCCTAGATCATCATTATTCGTTGTGTCCAAAGATCCAATTCGAGTTGAAACATCAAGGAATGAAGATTTTATCGATGAAATACTAAAGAAATCGGCAATTGTTACAATTGAAATTCCAAATGGTACATTTTCACCTCCAATTCTACCTATTAATTCTTGGAGTGCAGCACAAGATGATCTTCTACCATTGATTTGTGAATCAAATACCGTTAAAGGTATAATTGATGATATTATTTTATTAGAATAAGGTTTTAAAACTTTGGGTGGTACCCCTCTAGCTAAGCTCCAAATTATATAACATGCTGAATCACGTATTTGCACTCCAAAGCTTCTATTTCCAATCCAATATTCATAATTCAAGCAATACTGAAGAAATTCTAAGATTTCAGGAAGGTAATGCTCAAAAAAAAAAGTTAGACGCGATCTGAGAAGTTCAGCTATAGTGAGACACTTCCCTTCTAATTCATTTGGAGAAAGTTTTTTAAATATTTCAATTCTTTCAAGATTTTCCTCTTTTTCTTTGTTTAGCATTAAGATATCATTGAGTATTTCTTTAGCTCTATTATTTCCTTGAATTGAATTTAAAATCTTTGCGATACATTTTGAACTTGTGTGTCTTAAAAGATTATTTTCACTTTTATTTTGTTCTAATAAGAAGTCCAAAGTCCAATTTAGAATATTTTCAAAATCAGTAAAGTGTTTTAAGAGGACATCATTTTGAATACATCTTATTATTAATCTCGTAATACATATTGTTCTACAGCTTGTAGATTTATAAGAATTATATATTCTATCATGCAGATTTTGTGAATTCTGTGAGCTCTCAGGGTTATTTGGAATATTAAGATATTTAATAATTTGATCAATAAAAATTTCAATACTTTCTATCGGTGCAAGTTTGATTAGATATTTCATCCAAATTAAAATCCCAAGAGAATCAGGAGTTTCATCCATTCCTTTACTCAATAGAATACTGAATTTATTGTTGGTATTTTTCCAAAGTAAAATAAAATCAGTTCTACATGTAATCTTTGCAAATACAATTGAAGCTGCTTCATTTGTAATACAATATTTATTTTCTAAAATCTTTGGAATTACATTCTCAAGTATTCTAAGAAAGAGATGGCTTTCTTTTAACATATATTTAGAATCCAGAACTTCAAAAGAAAATGGTATTAATACCAGAGTTGACAGCCAGACATATAGAACGTATATGAAATACCAGTTATCTTGATCATCTAGACTATTCAAATCCTCAAATTCTTCATTATAATTCAGATCCATACTAGAATCCAAGACTAGATTTGAATTTGATTCATGATTACATTCTAGATTTAATTGATATTTCTCTCTTAGGGAAATGTAATCTATCACAACCTCAAGAAAATTAACATTACTAGGAAAGTATAAAGAAATAACTTTTGGTCCTCTGATTTTACAAAGATTGTAAATACAGTCAGAAAGTCGAAGAATATTTTTCTGGTGTCTTCTATCAATATTTACGTCTAAATCTTCTGTAATTCTTAATGTTTGTTGGGAGTTAGAATTAATATTCTCTTCCTGATATTTATTTATAGATAAAACCGTGTTATGTAAAACAAGGCTATTATTTTCAAGAAACTCTGCAATACAGTTTGAAAGAGGATAACATATCTTTTCTAAGTATGTATCCAGGACATATGGTTGTTCCTGATACTTATCTATTCTTTTTAAAAAGTCTTTAGCGATCTTTTTATATTCATTGCATTCAATTTCTTTGTAAAATACCAACTTTCCATGAATCAAATCAATTAGATTATTAATATCAGAAAGATAATCATTTTCATTAGAGTAACTCAATATTTCTCTATTGATTTCATCCTCCTCACAAAGTTTTGTCATTGCTTTAATAAATTAATTGCTTTGCTTAATTATGAAAAGATCCAAAATTTTTTGGAGATTTAATTTTGTCTAAAAAAGGAATTCAAAAGTATTAGTAAAAATTACAATTAAGTTACATCACAAGCACTAATAATAGTTGTTTAAACTCTTTTTTTCAAGTTCTAGAAAATACACAATTTGCTGTATTTATTGTGCAGGTTTGGCGCCTGTTCAGGTAACTATAGTTTTCTGTAACAAATATTATGGAATAGAAGAAATAAAAAAAAAAAGCAAAAATTGGATGTTATGAATTAGTATTTAGAAAAAAATAAATTATTTAAGGTTTGAGTTAATACTTGAAAGTAGGGAAGTTTAAGAGGTAAATATTAATATTTAATTATTTGAGAAAAAATGGGTATTTTGGAGAGGATTGCAGATATAGAGGCCGAAATGGCCAGAACTCAAAAGAACAAGAAGACTGAGTACCATTTAGGACGTTTAAAGGCTCAGCTGGCGAAACTAAAAACAGAATTAATAGAAGCAGGAAGTGGAGGTAAAGGTAAAGGTGAAGGGTTTGATGTTGCTAAACAAGGCGATGCAAGAGTAATATTGATAGGGTTTCCATCTGTGGGTAAGTCAACATTAATGCATGAATTAACTGGAACAGAAACAGCAGTGGCAGCCTACGAATTTACGACTTTAACATGTGTTCCAGGTATTATGAAATACAATGAAGCTAAGATTCAACTTTTGGATCTACCAGGAATTATTGAAGGGGCTGCAACTGGACGAGGTAGAGGCCGCCAAGTAATAGCTGTGGCTCATTCAGCTGATTTAGTATTAATGGTAATAGACTCAACAAAGGATGATTCTCAAAGAAGAAAGCTAGAGTATGAGCTTGAAGCCATTGGGATTAGGTTAAATAAGAAACCTCCACAGATTGTTGTTAAACCTAAAAAAATTGGAGGAGTAACTTTTAATTCAACAGTGCCTTTAACTCATTTGGATAATAAGATGGTAGTTAGCATATTGAATGAGTATAAGATCTATAATGCTGATGTTTTAATTAAGGAAGATTGTACAGTTGATGAGTTTATTGATTGCATCGAAGGCAATAGAAGATATGTTCCTTGTTTGTATGTTCATAACAAAATAGATAATTTAAAGTTAAGTGAGATTGATGAGTTAGCACGTCAACCAAATAGTGTTGTGATATCATCTCAAAAGAGATGGAATTTAGACACTTTAGTAGAGCAGATTTGGGGGAAACTAGGACTGGTTAGATTATACACTAAGAAAAAAGGCGAATTCCCAGATTTTTCAGACCCATTAATCATGACTCCACAAAGAGGAGTGATAAATGTAGAAACTGCAGTAAAATTAATCCACAAGGACTTAATTAACGAATTCAAGCATGCACTAGTCTGGGGAACTAGTGTTAAACATAATCCACAATGCGTAGGATTGTCTCATAAACTTCAAGATGAGGATGTAATCCAACTAGTAAAAACAAGATAAAGTAGAAGAGATTAATACTTTTATATTTTAGATTATTATACTTATAAGATAAAGCAATAAAACTACTTTATTAATTGTTTGAATGACTTTCTCATTTTACATATAAATTGTCTGAATGTGATTGACTTTGAATTCAACAGCTCAATATTGGGTTCAAAATCACTAACTTGTGGGTTACAACAAATTCCTTCGTAAAGCTGAGCTTTTTCATTATAAAATAAATCAAAAAAAAACTCTCTTTCTGGAAAGTTTTCGTCTATGCATGTAAAAGTAAATCTATTATTGCCATTCACCTTTCCAATATTCAGACCCAAATTTTCACTATAGATTCTACAACTTTTTTCTCTCTCTAAAGATTGCTGCTTAGCCACTTTCAAATCTGCCTCGTAAACCAGTTTCTCTTGTTCAAATCGTTGTCTATCTTCCTGAAGTTGTTTCTCTAGTCTTTTCAACTTCTCCGAAAGGGCGATAGTATTAGTATTGAAGCATTTCTTGAATTCTTCCTTCTCGATCTCAACTACTTTCTTGATTTCTGATAATTCTTGAGTATCTTTGATTCGTTTTTCCAATCCATCAATACGAATACTAGAGTCCTTGATCATATTAATATCACGAGAAACCTGATCATTAAGCTTTTCCACTCCTAGTTCTAGCATCCCATTAATTCCACTAGTCCATTCTAAAAGCTTATTCTTCAGATCCTGAATTTCTTCACTAATTTCATTAGATATAATCGAATGTGCTTCCATGTGTTATAATTCGTAGTATATGTAATTTAATTCCAACCTCTTACTTAAACTACTTTCATTATACTCATAAGATTTGGCAATTTATTTGAATTCAATATAAATTAAATTCAAGTTCACCTTCTCTATTAGTAATTTTTGTCCGTTAAATTATAATTACTGTGGGGTTTTGGCGCCACATGTTTGCATGTTTTTTTTTTGCTTAACTAAATATTGACAGGAACGTATGTGGCATCAGCAGTAGCTTTTCTATTACTATCAAAATGCTTAAGGTTAGTTTGCCTAGAAGATCTAGTTCCAAATTGAACTGCTCTCTTCTTGAATTTTGAGGAAAATTGAACTCCTAATTTGTTGGCAATAAACCTTAGTAAAGGCTTGGTAACTTCAAATCTTGACCCACATATGTTTTCAAAACTCAATTTTCCGATTGAGTCAATCACAATTGGTTGTAAAAATACTGCAAATAGCGTCCTATTATTGAATAAGGCAAGTCTGCAGTCTCTTCCAAGGTTTCGGATCCACAATCTGTTAATATCAAAAAGCATTTCTTTTCTAATACCTTGTAAACCGTTATGTTTTTTAGCTGTAATGTGTCTACCATAACCTCCAAGGAATTCGTCGGCTCCACTCCCTATAATTAGGAACTTAGATTTTGAACGATATAACAATTTGTTATCTTCAGCAATGATTAATCCTTTGACATACTCTTTTTCTTGTGGAAACAAAACTCTATCAATATTTAATTCACTTAAATAGTAATTTTTGGGGTCAATAAACCTTTGGGTAGATGGGATCTTACTGAAATCTGCTGTCTTCATCTTATGAATTCTACATGCAGGAAAACTTTCGCCAATTGGTTTAATTAAATTTTGTTGAATTTTTCTACAACAAGATTTACAACATTTGTTTTGGCACTTTGAATGCTCTCTAAAAGAGCAGTATGGACATTTTCTTTGAAAATTTGAGTCTTTGGGGTGTTCTGTAGATTCATTATTTTTAGTGGACTCAATAGTAGCTTCAGAAAATGGAACTTTTTTCTCAAAAATCCCATTCCAAATGCTTGAATCCTCATTTTCGAAAATTATTTCTTGCCACCATTCTTCATTAAAACTTTCTTTATCAACTAAAACCCCTTTTCCTCCTAATGCAAAAAACAAAGCACCTCCAATGTTAAAATCTAAATGAGTTTTACATGGAGCTATACATTTTAATATGTTTTTTTCTTCTTTTGTCAATGCATCCCCTGAATTATCTACACATATTAATCTTATTGAAACATTTCTATATTTTCTTAGGTAATTCTCAAATAATTCCAATATTTCATAGTAGCTTGCTAAGCCTGTTAATCTATCAGGTGCTTCACATGGTGCAAAGCTTGTATTGATTAATTCAACAATGAAAAACAAATTATCTTGACTGAATTGAATTTCAGAAAATTGATTATTTGAAAAGAATCTCTTAAAAATATTACTTTCTAAATGTTCCAAGTTTGAGAATAGCCATTCTAATAACAAATAAAGTAATACAGTAGAGTCCAATCCACCCGAAAAAAGCATGCCCATATATACAAAAACCTTATCATCAAACACTTCAAAAGTTAGCCTTTTCTCCATTTCTTTGACAAAAACTAATCTTAGTGACTCCAAGAGTCTTTTTGAGTCTACTTCTAATGATTCTAATGTTTTTTGACCTTCTTCATTCCAATACCCAGAAGTCATATATGATGGAGTTACTTTCCATGGAAAGGATTTAAACTCTAGTTTTGATAGATCGAGTAAAAACATACCATTTACTGGCACTTCAATTGATTGCACATCCTCTTGAAACGATAAAAGATCACTTTCTATATTAGAAATGATGATCTCTTCTCCTCTACTACCTACACTAATTATTAAACTTGAATCTCCAAACCTATCCCTTCCAAATACTAAAAATCTTTCTTCCTTAATTCTCACATAAGCTAAACAGCTAAAGCCTTTCCCGGTTTCAAGACTATGATAATTAAGAATATCCATCAGCTCAGTTACCACATTTTCTATAGACACAATTTTCACCAAATCAATCCCTTTAAGAGATTCTTGAAACTTGCAATACTCTATTACTCCAACAACGAAAATTCTCATAAAAGATCCTATCCCAGAAATTGAAATTTCAATTTCTAAATCTGGAATTTTATCATTTTTTATGCAGTGAGTTTCATGATCTAAATGAATCAAACTTTCTGACCTTTCTTTATTTCCTTTTCTAAAATCAGTTTCACATTTTGATATGTTTATATTTGTGTCAAAAATTCTCAACTTTTCTTCATTTAGTATTTGTCTCCGACCAGTTTCCTGCTTTTCAGGAGAAAATAAACATTCTATCATCCCAAATTACGGAATACTTTACCTAATAAAAAAAAAAATCAAATTTGACTCATTTTAGTTTGGGCGGGAATCTGTGAAATTCTAATTTAAAATGTTTCAAATAATAATTAGTATAAAGGCAAAATTGTATTAATGGGACTAAGCTATAATTTAAGCAAACTTCATAAATATTCATACAATTAATTCAAATTGAACTTTCTTTTAATTAATTACCATTGTTCTTTTTTTCCTGATATTACATAGGCATTCTCATTAACATTTTTTTTTAAATGTTATTCATACTTTCATTTCCATTATTTACCCTTGCATTATTGCAATTTTCTTGGAATTTAATAAAAACAGAATTTATATAGTACTTACTTATTGCACCTCTTTTGGATCAGCTTCTTCGACTTTAACTTTAGTCTCGTCATCTGCTTCGTTCTGTTCATTAGTTGAATCTGACTGAGAGCCTTCTAAATTAAGTTTCGTGAATATTTCTGTAAGCTCTTGGTCGTATCTTTGTAAATAAATGGGGGGGCCAGAAGTTTGACGTACTAAATCATTTGTCCTTGAATCTAGTTCTTCTTTTAGAGCTTTAACGAGAAGCATATTACTATTTTCTTCAGAATTAACATCACATTTGATGGATTTTTCCAAGTTTTTAATAGATTCTTCCAATTCGGATATACTTCTCTTATTCTCAGTTGTAATCAAAGATTCCAATTCTAGGATGTTGATAGAGACACTGAAGTCACCTTCAAAAAGAGTTAATACTAAACTGATTAGTTTTTCTTCTCTACTAATATCAACCAGCCTACGAGTATAAATATTAGATTGGAGTTGTTCCAAAGATGACTTTTCTTGTTTATTTTCAAGAAATTTAAGCTTTTCCTGGTTTTCTGAACGGTTTCTGAGCAAGATGTTCATAGACTGTTGAAACATTGTAATGTATCCTAGGATAGTAGTAAATATACTCCAACATATTTCGTACAATTCCATAATTAATTCAGAGGACTTAAGTAGAGCAGGTGAATAAGTCTTTCCTGAATCAAATGCCTGATCTTGTAAAGCTATAAACGATTTGAGCAATAGATCTTTGAATGGAATTAAACATTCTTTAAGAAGATTACTAACGCTCGATGATGAATCATCAGAAAGCATATCAGAATTTGTTTCAAGAATTGATGCTTCGTATATTGAATTTAATTCTCCCATGGTTTTTAAGCATTGCAATAGAAAAGAATAGGTTGTCATAAGAGTGATTTGCGATTCGAGATCTTCTTTTGGTGGGATTGATGTCGCAATTTCTTCAAAAGTGCGTTCATATTTAACATATAAGCTATTAAAAGATCCCAACCAGGAGAAAAACGATCCAATAGTTGGAAATCGAATGTTGGACTCAACCAAAGCTTGGCCTTGGTTATATCCAAAGTTTAGTTCTGTGTTAGGTAATGCTTGACTAAACTCGGAAACATTTTGTACCTCTTCTGCACAAACAAAAATTAGACTTATTCCTAGTAATATAGTTACATAAATATATTGAAATAATATAGTTTTTTTCCAAGCAACCATTATTTTGGAGCATATTTTCTTATGTTTGCATGCTAATGGATTGCGCGCCAACTATGATCTAGAGAATCTAAGTTTGAATTAAGATAATAAAAATATTGGAAAGATAAAATTATATGATAGCAAAAAGTAGACATAGTTAGCCCATTTCTATTCTTTAAATAAATAGATAACTGGGTTGATTTGATTACTTTCATTAGTATCTTGGTTGTATTCGTTTTGAATATTTTCAATAGATTCAGCTTTTTTGCTATGAGGATTACTTTGATTTTTTTGATGATTTTGATTAATTTGATAGAATCTTCCAATCTTACTAATTCTACCTTCATCAGTTGGTTCAGCTTCTTTACTTATACCTATTTTTTCTCCCGAGAATTCTGGAGAATTATTAACTTGATTAGATGTTTGTTCATCTTCAATTGGATGAGCTCTTATATGCGGTATTTCCTTAATTTCGTGTTTACTACACAAAAATATACTTGAGAAAGATGATCTTTTATTATGAATAATATTTGAGTATATATTTGTTAGTAATGAGGTATACTCTTCTCTTATTTGTTTCTCAGGATGGACCCAGATTTCTGTATGTATCATAAGATATGATTCATTTGTAAGAGGATCATTTAGTTGTTTATATGTAAATTCTGGGATATCTATTGAAGATTTTGGAATTTTCATAGATTTTGAAAGTTCATCTTCGAGCAGTGTAAATGCTTCTTTTTGATTAATATATGGTTTTCTTGTTCTAAGATTCATTGTGAATATAATGGGTAATGTACGGGGTGACTCTATATCAGAGTTAATTTCCTTTTCTTTCTTTTCCTTAGTTTTATCTGTAATTATTTCATTACTGACAGATTTTAATCCTATATTTTTTGAGATGGAAATTAGATAAAATTCAAAGATTTTACTAAATTCACAAATTTGATTTTTCAAATTTTTTACTTTGATAATAATTTCATCTGGAGAAGAAGTTATAATATTGATTGTAATTCCTATTGAACCAGAATTACCTCCTCTTAATGATGGGTTTTCTTCATTCCAAATATTAACAATTCGGAACTTATTAGGTATTAAGTTCAGTGCTTTTGAAAGTGAATTGATGAATTTACTTATAAAACTTTGTTTGTAAAGCGAATTATTAAGTGAGTCAAAACTAATGTTCTTAATCTCCATATTTATGGTAATTGAATCCACTTTTGGCGTTGAAAAGTCGGTATGAAGCTTATTATTATTATTATTATTATTATTATTATTATTATTGGAAATCGAGGAACTTTTTTTAATTAGTTCATTGTAGTTATTAACATTCCATGGATTTTTATGGATGCTATTATTTTCAATGAGATTTGAATTAATTTGGCTTGTTTCTTTATTTATTGAATTTTGATGGTTAAGTTCATTTAATTTTGATTTGTCATATGTATGTGAACCATCTTGATTATTTATTATATACTTATTAGTTGAACCAGAGTGATAATATTGCATTAATTCATTCTGTTCAAAAGTTATTTCGTTATTAGTGGGGCTTTTTTTTGTTTCTTTTTTTTGCATATTTACATTACCACTTCTTCCTCCTATACTTCCATGTAAAGGTGGAAATGGCACTTTGTCACCATGATTAGAATTTGGATCATCATTTCTTGAGACTCTACTCAAGTATGCATCATTTACATGATGAGCTTGAATATTCCCACCACTACCAAACTCTGGGAAGTTAAATTTGCTATATTGCATCTGTAAAGCTCTATTTTGATCTCTTGATTCGGCAAAAGAGTAAATAAATGATCCTTTACAATTACATGAAATTTCATCTATTTTAAAACCTTGAACAATTTCACAAAATTCTCTACTCCATATCTCGGTTCCATTTAAAATTCCCATACACACAAACCCATTTGATAGTCTGCTTGATTTAATCAAAATTTCATTTTCTGTGTCGTTTGTAACAATTAAAAGATTTTGGTTCTTTATTTCTCTATTTTCTTCATTTGAATTAAGTAATTGGCTAATATCCTCAACAAAAACAATTAGAGAATCATAATTTGGTACGTTAGAAGAGGTAATTACATATTCATCGCTTCCAAGTTTAATATTTGAGTTATTATTCAATAAATGTATTACTCCAGAGTTGTTATTTTCTAATTCGATAGATGAAAATCCATTCACAAAACGATCACTCCAAATGTCATTCTGAATGTTATTTAAAGAAAATAAAGAACGAGAGTCTTCATCTTCAGTATCAAAATCTTCGATTAAATAATCTTCATCTACTTGCGATTCTGCAATATATTCATCATTTTGTTCAGAATAAACTTCACTTATAGAAAGTAATAAAATTATCAAAAAAGGTAGCAACTTATTTATCCCCATACTTAATCTCTCTTAAATTACACCAAATACCAATATTAATTTCTATTATACCTATTATTTACCCAATACTATCTATTTATATATATATATATATATTTTTAAATTGAACCTTTCTGCGTTCAATAGTACCTAGTCAAAGTTTTTCATATTTCCTAATTGTATTTAAGTGATAAAGGATTGGGAACATTTCATTAACGTCTAGCACAGTTTTGTTGGAAAATTCTCCAATAGAAGCTTATTTAATTAATTGCATTTTGATTTTTGAAAAAATTATACGTAACGTTTGGTCAAATTTTCATAAAGTGACAATAAAGGTTTATTAATAAGTTAATTGCATTAAAAAGTAAGTCAAGCAAAAATTACAAAAAAATGCGTGAAAATAATTACATTCAAAAGTTTTTGCCATAAACAATATGCATGCAATGATACATTAGAAAAATCAATTATGGCGGGCGATGCATGTATTAATATTTTACAAATTAAAATTTGCAATTATTAAAAATATACAGATAAACAGAGTTGTAATTGGAAGAAATTAATGAAAATAACTAGAAATCTTTACGTAGATAAATTCCATTTTGTTTGTTGTTTTGTATATTAATGGTTTAAAAAGGACGAATACATTTTCCCCACAAAACAATACAAAAAAAGAAAGTTTTTCTAAACTTGTTGATTTTATTTTCTTTTATGCTCAAAAAAAGAAATTTATAATATGAATACATAAATTCATTATTAATAGCCTCTACTGTTTAGGGTATTTAAACAGCCAAAAGATTTGCTTCTTAAAATAATTATATATGATTAAATTTTAAATTAGTACGTAGACATATTTTCGAGTAATGAAAAAAGCATACATGTTCTGTGTAATCTTTAATAAAGAATAAATATTCTGTTTAATCTTTTTATTATAATAGTAGTTATTAAGTAGTATAAAATGGAAAGTAGAATTAAGGATATTAGTCTTGCCGAGTTTGGCCTGCAAGATATGGAGATAGCCAAGACTGATATGATGGGGCTGGTAGAATTACAAAGAAAATATAGGGATTCCAAACCTTTAAAAGGAGCAAGAATAACTGGAAGCTTGCATTTAACTATAGAAACGTCAGTTTTAGTTGAGACTTTATATGAATTAGGAGCGGAAATACGTTGGTGTAGCTGCAATATTTACTCAACTCAAGATCACGCAGCAGCAGCTCTTGTAAAGAAAAATATAGCTACCGTTTTTGCTTGGAAAAATGAAACAATCGAGGATTATTGGGTTTGTTTGAATGATGCAATGACATGGAGAAACCCGAATGATAAAGATAAAATCTGTGGTCCAAACTTAATTGTAGACGATGGTGGCGATGCAACTCTAATACTTCATGAGGGAGTTAAAGCTGAGATAGAATACGAAAAATATAATAAGATTCCTGAATATTTGGAAACTGAGTTGGATGAAAATGGAAAGCAATTATCTATGGATTTGAAATGCATGTATAAAGTATTAAAAATGGAATTACTTAAGAATCCTTTTAGGTGGAGAGGAATGCTCAAAGATTTATATGGTGTTAGTGAAGAAACAACAACAGGAGTTTTAAGATTAAAAATTATGGAATCAGAAGGTAAACTATTACTTCCTGCTATAAATGTGAATGATAGTGTAACAAAATCAAAGTTTGATAATACATATGGATGCAGACAATCTTTATTACATGGGCTCTTTAATGGGTGTATTCAGATGCTTGCAGGGAAGAAAATTGTTGTATTGGGATATGGTGAAGTAGGTAAGGGCTGTGCTCAAGGTCTCTCAGGAGTGGGAGCTAGGGTCATCGTGACAGAAATTGACCCAATTTGTGCATTACAAGCTTCAATGGAGGGTTATCAAGTGAGTGTATTAGAAGATGTAGTTTCAGAGGCAGATATATTTATTACTGCAACAGGAAATAAAGATGTTATTACAGTAGAACATATGAGAAAGATGAAAGAAAATGCTTATATTGCAAACATTGGACATTTTGATGATGAAATAGACGTTTATGGTCTTGAAAATTATCCAGGTATTAAAGTAATAGAAGTAAAACAAAATGTACATAAATTTACTTTTCCAGATACACAAAAGAGTGTTATTCTATTATGTAAAGGAAGACTAGTGAATTTGGGATGTGCTACAGGACATCCTCCTTTAGTTATGTCGATGTCTTTCACGAACCAAGTGCTTGCACAGATGGATTTATGGAAAAGCAGAGAATTAGTAGACAGGTCTAAAAATACAAGATTTTTTGTTAAAAAGCTTTCAAAAGAGTTGGATGAATACGTTGCCAGGCTCCATCTAGATGTTCTTGGTATTAAGCTTACAAAACTCACAGAAACTCAAGCTAAATATATTAATGTTTCAATAAATGGCCCTTATAAATCAGAGGATTATAGGTACTAAAATATAAACAGTATAAAGCAAGAAAAAAAAAATTATGATTACCTGCACTTTTAAAAGGGAAAATAGTATAAAAATAATCCAATATAATATAGTATATTAATCAAAAATATATTAATATTTCGACTATTCTTCTTGCCTCCTAAATTTACCTATTCCTACCCAACCATCTCCAAAATCATTTAATACTCTCTCTGAATTTTTCTTCTTATTCTGAAATAATTTGTTACTCTCATTAATTCTTTTCATTTTGATTTCTGAATATGCCTTTCTTACTTGATTAACATATTCAGAAAGGTCACTACAAGTCTTAGTTTCTTTCTTAGATTTTTCCAATTTATCCTTGATTTTTGAAGAAATTAAGGGAGGAGAATCAATTACATCTCCAAAAGAAGGTCGATTCGTATTATTTAAGCTAAAATTAGATTCCAGTTCGCTAATTTCGTTCAGATTTGTGTTCTTTGCCTGACTTTTTTCCAAGTTTTTCAATGATCTCTTTTCTCTCTTTTTTTTATTTTTCATAGACTTTTGCATTCTAAGAGCTTCTCTATCCTTCTCCATTAAATATTGTCTACTATCAGAATCTACTCTTTTACAAAAGTCACTTATACTTTCATTTTTAAAGGGTGTTAATAATTTCCTTTTAGGCTCATTTTTTTTATGCTTATTATATTTATTTTGGACAATCTTCAAGGGAAGCAGTTTTTCTGATTTCCCTTTAGATTCATTACTAAAAGAAATCACTCCACCTTTAAGTATCTGTCCATCCAATACCTTCATTCTATCTCTTTTATCTTTCTCTTACATTAATCAAGAAAGAAAAAAAAAAATCCGATAATTATTTTGGGTACTCTTCAGTTGGCGCCGGCGCCTCACACTTTCCACTTGTCATTTTGACATTAGTTTCATATATACAAAAAATGTCATAGGAAAAGATTAATAAATGTTAAGCAAAGAAGAGATTTTGGATGAAATAATTTTGGAAAGGTTAAACTCAGCCATTTCTAGGGTTTCAAGGTGTATGAGTTGCAAGTTGAATAAATCGAAATATTTTGATATAGTTGAAAATATTTTAATATGTAAAAGATGTTTAAAAAATAGTCAAAAATTCAAAGTTGTGGGGGCACACAAAATTACCTCCAAGGAGATAGATTTACTTGAAAAGAATATTGATCAGCTAAGTTTTAAGACTAATAAAAGAGCAGGGTTTTCTTTTAAAAACTTTTTTTCAAAATATTTTGGAATCAAGAAACATAGCTACAATTCTATATTAAAAGAAAAAGAAAGAATGGAGGCTTCAAGACTTGAGTCAGAAAATTATTCTGACTTTGAATGGGATCTTTTCTCTAAAGAGCAGAACTTTTTAAGGCGTAATACATTCGATTTTTGTTCTATTTATGAAGATGAAAAATTGGTCTCTCTGCCTTTTGCTTCAAATAAAAAGTATGCATCTGTAGACTGTGATGGAAGATATGTTTTTACCAATGAAAATTTGAATTATAACTTCAGGCCTTTAGATGATGATTTAAACTGTAGATATAAAAATATTGGATATGAAAGTAGTGGAGGGTTGAGTGTGAATTGTAATGACAAAACTTATGAATACAACGAAAACTACTACATAACTCAAGACCACCTTAATACTAACAATAAACCAAATGTAACAAGTAAAAACCCATTTGATTTGTTCTAGGCAAATATTATAAGAACTTGATGATTGTTAATCGATATAATTAGGCAATAAACCATTCAGGAAATCTAGAAACTAGGATCTTAACAAAGAATTGATTTTCAATAACTTGAATATGAGCGGCTCTCCCAATAAAAGTATCGAGGTTTTTCTGTGGAAGGTGGAAATCAACATCAACTTTAACAATACGAGAAGGATCAATATTTTTTAGCAAACTTTCTACCATCACCTTGTAAACTGAAGGACCATCTGGAGAGTATTCAGCTCTAGCACTATCATATGGAGCATACATATCTTGATGAGAAGAACAAAATACAATATGTTTAAATTTTGAAAATAACTCTGATTGTTCAGTTGCAAGTTTGTATATAAATGTTTCTTCATAATTAGGAGCATCAGAAAGTGCAAGTTGACTAATACATTGAGAACTACTCCATTTTTTCATTATCCATACGCCTGCATTAATAAGCTTTGAGTTGTTTGAAATACATCCCAAATGAGGTGTGCTTAAGGACCAATATAAATAAAACTGAGAACTAAACATATGAAGATGAGGGAGAGCTGCTCTTATTATAATTCCACCAAGAGAATGGCCTACAAAAGACAATTTTTTTAAAGATTTTGAAAATGGAGATACAGCTGCAATAACTTCATCACTTAACCTTTTTCCCATTTCTTCTATTGGGCCATCTGTATAATCTTCATTGCATGTGCTAAGTAAACACAGTACATCTGGGTAATATAGAGAAATTATATTTCTAACATTTCTCATATCAAATGCAGAGCCTTGTAATCCATGTACAAATATCATTATATGAAGATCTTTTGTTAATTCTTTACTACTTTCTAAAAATGGTGTTTCTGTCTTAATCATAGGTATTTTAGGCGTTTCATTGTCATGATTAGTTTCTTTTTCTACATTTTGATCATAGTCAAAACAGCGACTACCAAAGGTTTTATTGGATTCTTGCTCGATTTTCCTATTAACTATATTTCTAGCATTGATTGCAGGATCATTATTAATCCCAAGTCTGCAAAGTTGTCCACAATGAGTAATTGTACCAACTCCATTATTAATTATAGCTTTAGAATGGTCAACTATTAAGTTGTTAATTTCTGAATTTGTTGATATAGGTGAAATTGGGTGTTTATAGCAATTAATCAAAGTTGAAGGTTTTGTATATCTTTGAATAAATAAAATAGGAAGCCATTCATTGTATTTAGAACTTTTTAAGTGCTCAGTTGAAATATTATTTAACATATTATCATCAAGTACATCATTTTTTGTGTTTGACTGGTTATCTGAATTGGATGCTATTTCATGTAAGGGAGGAAGGCACACTTCCTCAATTGCATTTGGAGTTGGTATTGATTTAAAAACTATATCATTTCTAAGTAAATCAGCTACTTTTGAGTAGTAATCAATAGGTTTTAGTACAAAAGCAGTTGAATTTTGTGAGCTTAGCCCTACTCCACCTGTTAATATTGGAAATATTGAAAAAAAACCACTATTTTTTTTGTTAAGCTCTCCATTATTAGGTAAGTTATTGTATGGAGGAGACGAATTAACTGAAAGTACAACAGGGGGTGTAATAGGAAATGATCGATTTCCTAAGAATTCTGGAAATTTTGATGATGGTTCTGGTTTTAATGATGGAGAATATAATTCATTAATTGAAAGATTCTCAAAAAAAATGGTTTCATTCCATAAGAACATGGTCTTCCTTATGTGTTCCATTTTACATGTCTGTTCGAGTTTGTGTAACACAAAAGGTAGAATAGAGACTAATCTATTCCAAGTCTCAAAAATTTGAAACGAAATTTTCTCCAATTCTAAGTTAATCTTGCAACTATATTGAGCAATTCCAAAAGGTGCCTCAATCACATTTTGGAATGGTAAAATTGGCTCATGTGATATTAATGGATCTGAAGTAACAATATGCGAGGTTGGACTTCTTCTGAATATGGGGGGCGTAATTCCTCTAATATAATTGAGCTGCCAGTTTAGAGGAGTTAAAGCCCATATTGTTGTTGGTAATTTAACTAAACATAGAGCAGAATCAGAAAGTCTTTGTTCTGGAAGAATTCCTATAGAACTTCCATCGCTTGCTATTGTAAGAGAGTGTTTGAATTCATTTGCTTCTTTAAGCTGAATTTCAGAGCTAATTCTAGAGATTTTATGTTCATCAATCTGATCAATTTTTTCTCTTACTACACAAAACGGGATAGAAGCACCATTTTCTTCATAATTGGATTCTGAAAGGTTAATAAGAGGCTCAACATTTAGTTTGGATCCACCTGGTAGTTCTAAACTAGGGATAACCAAGAATGATCCCATTAATTTGGCTCTTTGCGAGCTACAGCATTTCTTTGTAATATAGTGCATATTAGCAGCTAATTGGAGATGAAGATTAGTCAAGGATGATATGAGCTCAAGTCTAAATTTTGAGGATTCAATAAACATTGGATCTCTAGTTACTATTGATGGAAATACTTCGTCAATACCAATGATGGCCTTTTGGTTAGTATTCTGGTCTTTTTCTTCATTACCCTTTACATCATCACATATTTCTAAGGTTTCTTGAATATCATTTAACTCTTTATTATTAGCCAAATCAGGTAACTCATTTGTTTCCTTTGTAGAAACTTCTAAATTCTCGTTTAATTTTAAATCATCTGAAGTTTTATCATTATCTTCTTCTTTTAATTTTTTAGAAGATTCTACAAAAGTCTGAGCCATTTTTTGGATAAGCATTCCCCTAATAGTAAATGAACCAACTTGTACCTTGCTTCTGACATTTGTTGAGTGAGAGTTTTTATTTTCATCATATTTAAAAGTTCGATTACAATTTTTTAACAGATCCTTATCGCTTAATTCTGAATTTTCTTCGTTTTTACTAGTAGACAGTAGAAATGAAGGGATTACTGGGAGTGGCTTTGTTGAAGAAAATCTTGGAATATATTGAGTTTTATTTTCAGAATAATGAGAGTCAAAAGAAGCAAAGATTCTAGTAATCTGGCTTAGAATCAAACAACTTGTATTACAAAAGTGAAACTCATCAAATATTATTGGAAGATATTCCACAATACCATTTGCAACATTATTAATCCTATAGACATTATAACAAAGAGATGAAAATTTTTCATCTGAAGGTTGATAATGTTCTGAATCTTCACTATTTGACTCCTCAGACATAGATCCTGAATCAAGGGGAAGAATTTGTTCTAAGTTTTCTGAATAAAACAAATCCACCTCAAGAAAAAAAGGAGCAATACTTACTTGACTGTTTGCAAATGTACTTCGAAAAATTTCGTTTGAATCTGTTTGACTTGAGTCACTAAAAAAAGATGAAAAAGGTTTGGTACTAGGAACATGCAACTTCACATCACTAGTAAATATGATTGTCTCATTTAAATCTGCCACATCATCTACATAGTTGATCTGGAAGGGTCTAGATAAAACAGACCCGTCTTCTAAGATTCCTTCCCACTTTAGATCTAGCTTTTGTTGTTTAGAATAAATAATATTTCTGGGAATAGCGCTATATGCCACGCCGTCATTTAAAAAGTATAATCTACTCCTTAGTCTATAAAACCCACTCTGTAGTAAATCAATATTTCTAAACTTCCCAAAGCTTAAAGCAAAACTCACTGTCGCAAATAACGACATATTTTCTTTAATATCCACTTCTTATGATAATAATTAATATAATCTCAACTAATTTCTAGTTATTATTTATTATAATCTATTTTATTGTTGCACATATGCATTTGCAATCAACTTATTTATAGATAAAGTAGTATCTATTAATTTAAAATTCTAGTTGTATGCACCAATTCTTTTAACATTTCATCATAAATCCAATTATAACCTTTAAATTTAAAATTTTTGTTGATTAATTCACTTTTTGTCTCTTTTTAATATTTATTAAACTAATTCTAGATTTTAATTTATGCATGCGTCTGGTCTTGTATATTAATTTATGCCCATTATTTGATTTTTTTTTTGAGTTGAATGGAGCAATAATCAAATAACTAGAATAAGATCTATAATGTGTCTATTTATTTATTATGAGTTTTAAATAATATTTAAGCTTTTCTATGCCATTAAATTGTTTTAATATTTCACAGTCGAAAGACTTGAGTTCAATATACTTTAAGCACAAGTGGATAAAATAAACTTGCACATTATTAATTGTAAATCCAAAGAGAAACTAAAAACTTTGTAAAAATAGAGTTATATTAATATTTATTTATTACATTTAATATTTCTATGTATTAGAAAGAATGCTATGTTTAAATTGAGTACTTTTTTTAGTTAGTTTGATGGCGTAAAGGAGAGGTTTGGAAGGGAGAGAATAAAAAAGTTTCAGGTAGAGTTTTTTGATTAGTAAACGCTAACATATAAACCAGTGATTCCACAATAGTACAATTCACTTATTAAAATTTTAAAATAATTTATTATTTAACAACGGTTTTTAATATTTCCGGCAGGTAGGCATGTAAATTGAAAGAAAAAAGAATATTATGCCGCCAAACCACCCCACTATTTTAAAAATTTGAGTTTTAGGACATAATGAGAAAATTACGGCGAGGATAAGGTAGAAAAAAAAAAAAAAACAGATAATATTCTTTTTTTTCTTTTTTGATGAGAGAATATCAGCAGGTTGAGAAAGGTTCCAAGTACATTCTAACAAAGTACTGGCAAAGAATTAGTAAATAATTCAAACTAGAATTGCAAGAGAAATTAACGATTCAGGATTTTGGGTTCAGAAATAGTGAGCCGGACTTAATGTTAAAGGATTTCTTGAAATTATTCTTTGGAAAATTTGGATGAGAGAGCCGAAATACAAAACAAAGTTTTTTCTTCGCAATATTGTGAGATAAACCAACTAAATTAATATTTATTATTAATATACTTTTTTAGGGGTAAAACCCAAAAATTAAGCCTAGTTAACCAAAATTAGTGGTTAACTAAATTGTTTTTTTTTTTAAAAATGGTATCACAAATTTCATCTCCTTTATCAAATACCACTGTATGCTCAATATGGAAGATAGAGCGATTAATTGGAGGGGGAAGCTTTGGAGATATATACTTGGCAGTAAATACGGAAACCAATGAGGAGGTGGCAATTAAGGCAGAATCAACAATGTCCAGGCATCCACAGCTAATATATGAAACAAAAGTTTTAAAGCTTCTACAAGGAGGGGTAGGAATAGCCAATGTCTATCACTGTGAATTAGATAGAGAAGTAAATCATCAGATAATGGCAATGGAACTTTTGGGGCCATCTTTGGAGGATTTGTTTAATCTATGTCATAGAAGGTTCACAATGAAAACTATTTTAATGATTGCGGACCAGATGTTGCAAAGGGTTGAATATATTCACTCGAAAAATTTTATTCATAGAGATATTAAACCTGATAACTTTTTAATTGGGCGTGGGAGAGGATCTAGAAATATTTATGTTATTGATTTTGGCCTTGCTAAACGCTTTCGAGACCCAAAAACCTTACAGCATATTCCTTACAGAGAAAATAAGAACTTGACAGGAACTGCCAGATATGCTTCAATTAACGCCCATTTAGGGATAGAACAAAGCAGAAGGGATGATTTAGAGGCAATAGGTTATGTATTAATGTATTTTTGTAGAAATGGAACTCTTCCATGGCAGGGGATCCGTGCTAATAATAAGGAAGAGAAGTATAAGAAGATTATGGAGAAAAAAATGGGTACTTCCGTTGAGACTTTGTGTAAGAGTTATCCTCCGGAATTTGCAACATATTTACACTATTGTAGAGTGCTCCGTTTTGAGGACAGACCAGATTACACTTACTTAAGAAAACTTTTTCGTGATTTAATGCAAAGAGAAGGTTACGTTGATGATGGAGATTTTGATTGGACTAAACTTGACTCTAATAGCAGTAAAAAAGTTGAGACATCTAGTATGCAAACTAACAATTGTGTCAAAACTACTGGCAAATCTCTAATTCCTCAAATTCAGCCTAATGTTTCTCTGGATAAAAGCGTATTTGACCAGAAAAAACAATCCAAAAGTAATAAGAGATACATACACTCATCATCCTCTAGAAAGGCTAATAATTCAGGAGCTCCCGCTAATTCAAACATTATTCAACGTGAATGTTCTCCTGTTGAACAGAAATCTAATATGGAGAATAAAGGAGAGAAAAATCCAAATGAAACAGCTAATAGTAATATTTGTAATAATTTAACATCTGCAAACAGTGGTAAGAGAATTTCTGATATTGGAGATCAGGCTCAGGATCATAGTATGAGTTTAAGCCCTAACCCAACTTTAACTAGAAGAAAGTCAAAAGCTAAGAATAAAGATATCCATGAATATAGAAATACGAAATATCAAGACACATCCTCTAAAAAACACAATATGAAAACTCATAATACACAAAAGCCTTCCAAGCTAAAAAGAGGCTTTTGTTCTTGTACTAAGGTTGTATGATAAAAATCAAATTTAAATTCAAATATGAAGGTATTGGCATAACGCAAATTGATCTAACAAAACGCGCATTTCCTAATGGTTTATTTCTCGCGTTATTTTGATCCAGCTTTGATTTTAGTATATTTCTTGAACCTCCATACAATATATTTTTCGAATGATGATCTCCAAAACCTTTATAGCTCAGATCATTTATTCATTCTTTTTCGTGAGAAAGTTAAGAGAACTGCCATTAGTTCTGACAGAGTCGTAAATCACTAAATTAATGTAAATTAAGACTAGTCTGAAAAATGTCATTACTTTGAGGCATCCAACTCAATCTATTTTAGGCACAACTTAATGGGTGTTAATTCTTACTAAATTTGCACTTAAATTTAATTATTTTCTTAAGTGCATTTTTAAATATAATATACGCCTTCATACTACACTCCAGATCTCAAATTGGGGTTATTCATTCAAATGTTTTGGAATGTTAGCGATAGTTTCGGGCCCGTTCTTACAGTTAAATTGATATTTTTCTATGCGATTTTTTGATGTAAATAAAGAATGGGCTATAGCAATTGCTACCTACCACCATAAAATAGTTACTAATTGTTCTAATTGACATGTATAGTTATGCCAAAGCTTTTGCTATTATAATGTTATTATTTCACATAATTTTGATATAATTCTTAACCTTTCTTTCGCCTTTAGATTCCTGTTGTGAAAATATTACTAAATATTTACGCGGTAAATTAATTGATTAGAAACCCCTTAAAAAGACAATTATTTAAGTTAAAATAAATGGAGAAAATAATTAAAAGTGATTATGATTCATTATTAGAGATTGATTTATATTCTGAGGATGAGGTTGATGGAGACTTAATTATTACTGATAATATTTTTATGTATGATCAGATTTGTTACTTAAAAAACTGTTTAGTTGTTCTATTGCTCATATGGCACTTTCTGCATGCCATTATATTTGGAGGCGATATATCTCCATCTATCACTAGATTTAAAATAGGTGATAATGGAATTTTTGCTTTAGTACTGAATATTTTGGTTCCATGTATCTTCTTTGTGCAGGGTTGGTTAAAAGCTTTTGAAATACATAAACAAACTTCATTCATTAAACGACTTCATATTGAATTTCTAATACCAATCTTTATATACGTATTATTTTATTTGGTTAGTATTTTGTTCAAAAATGATACTCATTTAGAAAATCTAACTAATGAAGAGTTTGGCAACTTGTTGTCTAAGTCAGGATATTTTAACCCAGGATTTCTTTCAACGTTTTTGTTATTGTTTCTGATAAATTTGGTTCTGGATTCTACTGCATTGGTAATAGTTCCGCATTTTTATGTTAACAACTCTTTAATTTTTTATAAAGTGAATAATTCACTAATATCAAGGAATTATAAGAGTGGAAATGTTTCAAATGAAATGGATAGGAAATATTTTTCAGTTTTAAAAAACTTTTCATTTTACAAATTAATTTATTGTTTATTAATGGTATTATTATACGATTCGTTATTAGATTTTTTGAATAATATGGAGCCAAAAAATTTAATTCATAAATCAAAAATTTCTAATATTTTTTCCGTTTTAATTTTATTAATTATGTGTAAGATTTTCAAAAATAGTCCCAGAATCTTCTATTATGTTTGTTTTATTGGATCTTTTATTAACCTAATTATCTGCTCATCATTTGGTTCATATATTAATTGCCATTTTTCTGCGAGTTTGATATCTTCCTTTCACTTTTTATTAAATGTATTTTTTACAGGAACTTTGATTTCTTGTATGAACTTGGAAATTTTTAAAAAGTGGCAATTTTCCATATTTTTTACATTATGTTCAGTACTTTGTCATTTTACCAGCGCAGACTATTCAAGATCTATAATTTCTCCACTCATTTTTCCTTCAATTTTTAGTATAAAGTCAAGATTTCTTACAGTTTCTCAAATATTTTCATCAATCTTTGCTATTTTAAGCATTTCAATTCAACTATTCAAGTGTTTCAGTTCTAAAAGTAAGACAAAAAGCTTAAGAGCAATAAATTCTACAATATTACTTTGTTTTTCCTTAATGCTATGCATTTCATCTATAAAGTTGTTTTTCGAATAAATTAGAAAAACATTCAGTTTAACTTTATATTATTTCACAATTAGTTTCATAAATTTGAAAAAAAGAGGTTTTATACAAGAATTAAAATGTGTAGAAACGTATACTAAAGAAGAGGATGACAATAAACATTTTCTTTTAAAAAAGTGATAAATTCGTATTGAAATATGAGTATTGTATATTGAGTGTTTGGAATTATGAAAATTTCACACACCATTAATATTTAGAAATCTTAATATTTGTGTTTTTTCAATGAATTCCAAAATGAATATTTAATGATAATTAGTCGGAATATTTATATTTTTCGGGTAAGTATAAAAGTGATGTTCGACAAATTTCGAATTTTGTTTAATTTCTAGAGCAGAAATATTTTCCACATTTATTGTTTTTGATATTATTTCTGAAATTCTCCGTTATTTTCGAAGTATTCGATAATTGTTCAACGTTTTCAAGAACTTGAAGTTTTGATTTAGTTATCACTAGTAATTCTTCGAAGTTACTTTGAATAATAATTCTAGATTTCCATGGTCTATTTGTAAATAACCATCTATTACAGTAAACAGAATAACCACCACAAATGTTATAATAGTGGCCATCCTTTGAATGAATACTACAATCATCAATATCAACAAAAAATACTGTATTATTGGGAACAATAATGGACATATATTCACCTGTATTTAACTTTAAAAATAGTGCAGTTGGGATAACTCCAACAGAGAAATGAGGGATCCTTAATTCTTTGATTTGGTTCATATTTTTTGACAATATACTTAATGGCTTTATGCTTTTAATATTTTTAGGATATACACTGTCATCGTTTGCATCCCAACCATCTGGGGGTAATTTAATATAATGTTTATTTCTCAAATCATAAGGAAGGCTTTGAAGTTTATTATAATCAGAATTGACCTCAATAACTAGTTTCCATGGATGTTTTGTTGTAGAAATTTCCCCATTAGAATTAATCAGAAGTAGCTTATTTAATAAGAAAATTTCTTCATTATAAATTAAAGTAACTAAACCTTGTTTACCTTTGAGGGTAAAGTCAATTAGTCTTGGAACAAAAATGCTGACAAAATTCTTATTAGTAGTATCGAATAATAAATAAAGTGTATTTTTTGTTTCATTTCTTTTATTAAAGTTACCCGAAATTATTCTACATGTCTGTCTTTTGTTTGTAATAATAGCAATAATACCAAGATTTCCCGATACATCATCATATTCTATAATTTGGCTATTTGAATAAAGAGATTGATCTTTTGAAGAGGAATAACTTTTTAAAATAGTTTGATCATCTGTCAAATTTGAGTCTTCATCTGATGATATTAATTCAGAGTCAGTAGTGAATGAACTATTAGTTCTTGAATGATCATTATTGCCAATAGCTTCTATTTCTTTTATCGTCAATGAGCTGCATATTTTTGTTGTAAATATACCAACTAAAAAAATGAGGTATACTTTGATCCTTAACCTCATTTTCAAATGGCTCTTATTTCACTGTTTTATTAATTTCGTTATTTGATTTTTTGCACTATTATTTTAGGCGCTATAAAAGTTCCAAATTAATTGCATAATTTCAAGAGAATTTTTAATTTAATCCATGGCCAAAAACTTATCTCAGCTTTTAATTTTGATATCTTAAGAATTAAAATCATCTACATTCTTCTTGATTCCTTTCATCTTTTCTTACTATATTTGTTTACCAATCAATTAAAACTTGGAGTTTGGCGGGCTTTAATTGTAATTTGTCAAATTCGGAATTGACAAGTAAAAACAAATATTTACAATTCTTTATATTAAGTTATAATTTGCAAAGTAATTTCTAAGTTTATCATTTTTTACTGTATACTAATTACTATATTTATAACTACTTCTAGTATTATAGCTTACAATAGTTTTGTTTCTTTTGGTAACGATATTTATTTACATTCCATTATTAGTATCTATAATAAAGCAAATAATCTAAATGAGGCTTTTAGTTTTATCAGATGCGGTAGTTCCTCGTTATTTTATTTGCTAATTAATAATAATATTCATTTATTTATGATTAATTTTCAGTAAAATTATTCCAACCCATTTCTTAAAAGTAAGAATATAGGATGAATTTATTATGACGACATTAATATAAATGATTATATATTTAAATATATTTCCATAAGTCTCAATACTTATGAACTTTTAACTAATATCTATTAAGAATTATGAAATGGCCTTGATTTTTATTTCTCATATTTATATCGTTATAGTTCAGTTATGTTTCTAATGAACTTAAATTCTAATATTTGTCAAGTAATTCACAAAACTATGCGCCTTTTCTTTATATATATCATAAATTAAAATACATATCTAGTAATATTATAGTTTTCTTAATTTTATTATGAAATTTTAATATTTAATAACAATCTTATTTATGGCTTTCAAGCAAAATTTTATTTAGTCAAAGTCAGAATATTAAATTGTAAAATATTCTATGATTAAAGCTTAGATTGAAAAATGAAACGAAATGTAAATATAGCTTTACAAATCAATTCATTTGGGAAATACAAGTAACAAATTTGATCAAGAGCTAACAATTCTAAGTAGATTGTAAAGATGTTCTGAATAAAGTCAATACTATTTTTGAATAATTTTAGTTAATTAGGTAAAAATTTGCATATTTAAAATTACCTTCTGATTTTAAGGTAACTATTAAATAAAATTTATTTCCAAGGATTTGTTGAATTTTTATTTATAAATTTTTGAAAAAATAGCTCATTTCTTAAGCCTATTCAATGCTTCATTTTATACAAAAAAAAAACAAGCACTTTTATGAATTAAAAATTTAGTAATTAAGTTCAAAAATTTTTAATATTGAAGCAATTAAAAGGTTTAATTTGAATTGATACATTAATGAAAGCAATATTATTATAAAATTTCTTGACCAGTTTGCTACTACAAAAACTATATTATTTTTGATATTAAGCATTTTGTAAACTTAAATATCATTTTATTTAACTTTAATTATATTTAGTGATCTTTTAAAATATAAGAATTTATATTCATACATAATCTGTCTATTTTCTTGGTTAAAAATACGTTTTTTTTAAGTTGATATAGTGCTAATTTTTACATTCTTTCCACTCAAAATTTTTATTAATTAGTTATTTTGCGTATTTATTAGAGAGAATTTCTTTTTATCTCCAATAATTATTAAAGGCTTTGGCGCCACACAACATTTATACTTTATTATCATAGTTGACATTTTATATGCAAACTAATTTCAAAAATATTTTTTAAGAAACTAAATCAAATGAAGTTAAAATTTATTTTTTTGTTTATAATTGCTTTAATTATTTCCTGTTTATTTTGCGATATTTATGCTGCAGAAGCCCCTGAAGAAAATTCTCCTAATAATTCTAATAACCCTTCAAATGAGTATTCACAAGATGCTGACCTCACAGAATCATTATTAATCTTAATAACTAATAGATTTGAAGCTAATTTTACTTCTGAGGTTCTTTTAAAAGTTGTATGCATTTATATTCTCAATATGTTGAGATTTATTGCAGTAATCAATCCTGAACTATCTAGTTCTTTTTTTAAGTTATTAAATTTGGTATTTGCAACACTGCATAATTATTCACTTGAAGATAAAAAAACTTTGTATACTACTCAAGCTAAAGCTGCTCAACTCACATATTTGTGTTCTAAAGCTTCTGAATTGTCTATTTTTTCTGGTATCAATACAAGTGAATCTAATTACGCTCAAATGATTGATGCATTATTTAATGTTTCATCGAAAGTCATCTCAGTTTTTAATAGATTATTAAATTTACTTAAATCATTGACTGTAATTGAAGTTTCAGATTATATTCGACATTTGTTACATTCATTAATTGAAATTGGCGAAGATACTTTAACTGAATTTCAAAAGGCTATTGAAGTCTATAGTTCTACGCCAAAAAAAATTCTTAATACAAAAATTGAATTTTCAAAAGGTATATCTAAATCATTATTTTTGGAGTTAACCTTTGATGACAAACCAGCAAATGCACGAAGAGTAATGTTGGAAAATAAAACTAGATTTAGTGCTCGAAATGAGGAGTATAAAAAATATTTATTGACAGGAAATTCGAATTTAAAACCTAAAGATTTAAAAGAAGCTAAACATGTTTATGAAAATATTTTGGATTGTGGAGGTTTATCTCCTGAAACAATTTTTTACTTTGAAAGCTTAATTTTACAAGCATCTTCAATATTATTTATTATAGTAGCCAATGCATATAAGTTTTATGAAGAAAAAATTCAACCTATTCAAGAAAAAATAAATTCATTTCTTGATACTGTGTATAGTCAAATAACATTGAGAGGAACTGAGTTGGATTTATCTGAGCAAAAATGTTTGGAAATAAAGCAAAAAATTCGTGAACTTCTTAAAGTAGAGTCACTTACTAGTAATGATATTTTGGCATCATCGCATACAAAAACAAAGTCTTCTAAGGAAATTGTTAATATTTTAAAGGAAATGTATCTACAGCTAATAAAGACTCTTACTTTGCTTCATAAAGAGAAAGAAAAAGTAGCAAGTTGTAAATATTTGACATTTCTTTTAAGTGAACTTTTGAAATTATTTCAGTTTTTTGGAAATTCCATAAAGAACTTAATAAAAGACTTTGAGGAAACTAAAAGTGGATGGGAGGTAAAATCACTTTCTGATCTCAAAAAATCTCGAAAAGAAACTCTTTCTTATTTAAGATCTTCTCTAACAAAATATGCGGAATTAAGTAAGGAGCAAACAAAAGAAAGGGAGAAAAGAGCTAAGGAGTTACAAGAGAAGAATCAAAAAGAAAAAGAGGAAAAGAGACAAAAAGAGAAGGAAGAAGAGGAAAGGCTGCTTCAAGAAAAAAAGCTACGCCAAGAAGAAGTTAAAAAAAGAAAAAAGGCGAGACCCAAAAAAACAAAAACTTTTCCAGAAGCAACTCTTCATGAAGCATTGACTATTGAACAAAGGCAGGAAGTTACTGAAATACCAATTAAAGTACCTTCTAAAGTAAAGAAAAAGTCTGACAAAAAGGAAGAAACATTAAACAAATTGAAGTTATTGGCTGAGATCTCTGAAAAATCTGAGGAGATTAGAACTGTTATCAAGTCAGAAAGAAAAAGTAATGCTTCTGAAAAAGCCAGAAAAATGAATGAAAGAAAGGAGAGACAGAAAGCTTGTAGAGAAAGACAAAGGATGGAAAGAGAAGAGGAGGAAAGAAGAAAAGGTGATGCCCATCACAAAGTAAAAGTTTTAGAGAGCGAGGTTAAAGTATCAGTTTCCATGTTAAAAGAGCACTTTTCATCCGTAACTAGTAAACAAAATGAAGAATTACAAGTTTTGATTGGCGCTGTTTTTGGAATTATGGGTGAAGATGAAGCTACTGGAGGTGCTGAAGGTTTTAATTTGATTGATCAAGAAGAACCATCACAGCCATCACAACCATCACAACCATCGCAGCCATCACAGCCATCACAGCCATTACAACCATTGCAGCCTTCACAACCATTACAGCCATCACAACCATTACAGCCATTAAAACCATCACAACATTCTCAAGATTCACAACTCAGAACTCATACTCGCACTAGAAGAAGAGCCGATGAACCTTTACAGAATGCTCCTACTCGTCCAACCATTGAACTTTTTGGGCAAAGCCCAGTATTCGTAAGTTCAAGAGGTTTAAGTGAAGATTTAGTAGCATCTGGTTTGTCTCACACTTTATCTGGTTTAAGTTTAGATGATATGAAAGATACGTCTGAAGATCAAGATTCAAAACATACTTCAAGCTCTAACTTAATTTCAACATCTGAATCTAAGTCTGGGCACAAATCAAAATCCAGGTCAAGGTCCAAGTCCAGAACAAGATCTAAGTCCAGAACAAGAACTAGGTCTAAATCAAGAACCAGATCTAGATCAAGAACAAGGTCTAGATCAAGATCCAGGTCAAGTTCAAGAACAAGGTCTAGATCAAGATCCAGGTCAAGTTCAAGATCTAGTTCTGGACACGGATCAGAATCATGGCTCGGAGGAACTCTACAAAACCAAGAAAATAGCTTAGAGGAAATTATTAGTAAAATGTATGTTTCTTCCTCATACGAAGAATTCTCATTATCCAGTTCTTCAGCACACTCTAGATTTAGCGGAATGTTCTCAAATACAGAATCAGTGGACCCTTTATCATCACAAGCAATGCTGTTTTTCAATGTTAGAATGCCAAATTTCAAACATATTACTGAGTCCTCAACAGAAGAGGAAATAAAGAAAGCATTAGATCTTTGCGGAAGTGAGATTTCTCGCTTAAATTCTGAAGTCTCATCGAGTGTTAGTGGTCAAGATTTCTTGTCTGTGAAATGTGTCCAGAAGTCTTTTATTAGTGAATTTATTAGGTTACTTTTACTTTTAAAATCAAAAAGCAATTCTACTAGTTAAGTTCAGCTCACTTATTCTGGTTCTTCTCAATGGGTATAGATTGTTGACAATTTTTTCTATGGTTGAAATATTATTTGTGTTTTAATTAGTCATTGTTCACAGACAATACATTTCCAGTTTTATTTTGATGTTTAATTTACCATTTCTCAATTAATTTAGTATTCTCATAATTATTAATTTGTTTTAATTTTTGCTAATTAACGGACTATTTTCTTTAATGGATTTGATTTTTAAGGTTTTAGGGGTTTTAGGGTTTAGGGGGTTTAGGTTTAGGTTTAGGTTTAGGTTTAGGTTTTAGGGTTAGGTTTTAGGTTTAGGTTTAGGTTTTAGGTTTAGGTTTAGGTTTAGGTTTAGGTTTAGGTTTAGGTTTAGGTTTAGGTTTTAGGTTTTAGGTTTAGGTTTAGGTTTTAGGTTTAGGGTTTAGGGGTTTTAGGTTTAGGTTTAGGTTTAGGTTTAGGTTTAGGTTTTTAGGGGTTAGGTTTAGGTTAGGGGTTTAGGTTTAGGTTTAGGTTTTAGGGTTTTAGGGTTTTAGGTTTAGGTTTTAGGGTTTAGGTTTAGGTTTAGGGGTTTAGGTTTAGGTTTAGGTTTTAGGTTTAGGTTTAGGTTTAGGTTTAGGTTTAGGGTTTAGGGGTTAGGTTTAGGTTTAGGTTTTAGGTTTAGGTTTAGGTTTAGGTTTAGGTTTAGGTTTAGGGTTTAGGGTTTAGGTTTAGGTTTAGGGTTTAGGGGGTTTTAGGTTTTAGGCGGTTTTAGGTTTTAGGTTTTAGGTTTTTAGCGTTTTAGGTTTAGGTTTAGGCGTTTCAGGTTTAGGTTTAGGTTTTAGCGTTTAGGTTTAGGTTTAGGTTTAGGTTTAGGTTTTTTTACGTCTTTAGGTTTTTAGGGGTTTTTAGGGGTTTACGTTCAGGGTTTAGGTTTAGGTTTTAGGGGTTTTTAGGGTTTAGGTTTAGGGTTTAGGGTTTAGGTTTAGGTTTAGGTTTAGGGGTTTTTAGGTTTAGGTTTAGGTTTAGGGTTTTAGGTTTTTTTTTTTAGGTTTAGGGTTTTAGGTTTAGGGGTTTTAGGTCTTAGGTTTAGGTTTAGGTTTAGGTTTAGGTTTAGGTTTAGGTTTAGGTTTAGGTTTTAGGTTTAGGGGTTTTTAGGTTTAGGTTTAGGTTTAGGTTTAGGTTTTAGGTTTAGGGGTTTAGGTTTTAGGTTTAGGGTTTAGGGTTTAGGTTTAGGTTTAGGTTTAGGTTTAGGTTTAGGGTTTAGGGTTTAGGTTTAGGGGTTTTAGGTTTAGGGTTTAGGTTTTAGGTTTAGGTTTAGGTTTAGGGGTTTAGGGTTTAGGTTTAGGTTTAGGTTTAGGTTTAGGTTTAGGGTTTAGGTTTAGGTTTTAGGTTTTAGCTTTTAGGGGGTTTAGGTTTAGGTTTAGCTTTAGGTTTAGGCTTAGGGTTTTAGGTTTAGGGGTTTAGGTTTAGGTTTTAGGTTTTTAGGGTTTTAGTTTACCTTTAGGTTTAGGTTTAGCCGGGTTTTAGGTTTCCGCCCCGGGGTTTTAGGTTTTAGGTTTAGGGTTTAGGTTTAGGGGTCTAGGTTTAGGTTTAGGTTTAGGGTTTTAGGGGTTTAGGTTAGGTTTAGGTTTTAGGGTTTAGGTTTAGGGTTTAGGTTTTAGGTTTAGGTTTAGGTTTTAGGGGTTTAGGGTTTTAGGGTTTTAGGTTTAGGTTTTAGGGGTTTAGGTTTAGGTTTAGGTTTTAGGTTTTAGGTTTAGGTTTAGGTTTAGGTTTTAGGTTTAGGTTTAGGTTTAGGGTTTTAGGGTTTTGGGGTTTAGGTTTAGGTTTAGGGTTTTAGGTTTAGGTTTAGGTTTAGGTTTAGGTTTTAGGGGGTTTTAGGTTTAGGTTTTAGGTTTAGGTTTTAGGTTTTAGGTTTAGGTTTAGTTTAGGTTTTTAGGGTTTAGGGGTTTAGGTTTTTAGGGTTTAGGGGTTTAGGTTTTAGGTTTAGGTTTAGGGGTTTAGGTTTAGGTCTTTAGGTTTAGGTTTTAGGTTAGGGGTTTAGGTTTAGGTTTCGGGGTTTAGGGGTTTAGGTTTAGGTTTTAGGTTTAGGTTTAGGTTTAGGTTTAGGTTTAGGTTTAGGTTTAGGTTTAGGTTTAGGGTTTTAGGTTTAGGTTTAGGTTTAGGTTTAGGGTTTTAGGTTTAGGTTTAGGTTTTAGGTTTAGGTTTTAGGTTTAGGTTTAGGGTTTTAGGGTTTTAGGGTTTAGGTTTTAGGTTTAGGTTTAGGGTTTTTAGGTTTTAGGTTTAGCTTTTAGGGGTTTAGGTTTAGGTTTAGGTTTAGGTTTAGGTTTTAGGTTCCGGGGTTTAGGGCTTTTAGGTTTAGGTTTAGGTTTACGTTTAGGTTTAGGTTTAGGTTTCGCGTTTAGGTTTAGGGCTTAGGTTTAGCTTCCGGCGTTTTAGGGGGTTTAGGTCTAGCTTTAGGTTTAGGTTTTAGGGTTTTAGGTTTAGGTTTAGGTTTAGGTTTCAGCGTTTAGGTTTAGGTTAGGTTTTAGGTTCAGCGTTTCAGGGTTCCGGGGTTTCGGTCTTAGGTTTAGGCTCTTAGGTTTACGCGTTTTAGGTCCAGGTTTACGTTCAGGGGTTTAGGGGGTTTAGGTTTAGGTTAGGTTTAGGTTTAGGGTTTAGGTTTCAGGTTTAGGTTTTAGGTTTTTTAGGTTCAGGGTTTAGGTTTAGGTTTCAGGTTTTAGGTTTTAGGTTTAGGGCGTTTAGGTTTAGGGCCTAGGTTTAGGGGTTTAGGTTTAGGTTTAGGTTTAGGGGTTTAAGGGGGTTTTAGGTTTTAGGTCTAGGTTTAGGCTTAGGGTTTTAGGTTTTAGGTTTCGGTTTAGGGTTTTCGGTCTGGGCGTTTCAGGGGGTGACCGAGTCCCTTATTTGTAA